>NW_007260272.1:0-38907 GCF_000164805.1 Carlito syrichta | reverse complement strand
GCAAGACCTCATCTCCATAATAAATCAAAAAATCAGCCGGGCGTGGTAGTGCATGCCTGTAATTCCGGCTACTTGGAAGGCTGAGGCGGAAGGATCGCCGGAGCCCAGCAGGTCGAGGCTGCGATGGCGGGAGCGGCCACTGCACTCCAGTCTGGGCGACAGAGTGAGACTCCAACTCAAAAAAAAAAAAATAGTAGAGACAAAAAAATGTTTTATTATTGAATAAGTATTAATCCAGAATGTGGTGTAAATCACAGGCAATCTATTAATGATTACACAGACAGAAGAACTTTCATTCTTTTATATAGTTAAGTAGGTGTAGTCCATTGTGTGTGTGTGTGTGTGTGTGTGTGTGTGTGTGTGTGTGTGCGTGTGTATGTTAGAGACAGTTACTTTGATGCCTGTGCTAGTCTCAAACACCTGGCCTCAAGTGATTCTTCTGTCTCAGTCTCCCAACTAGCTAGGGCTAAAAGAGAGTGCCACCACCCCCTACTATTTTTAAAAAGTTTTTTGTAGAGATGGGGTCTTACCATGTTGCCCAGGTTTGTCTCAAACTTCTAACCTCAAGCAATCCTCCTGCCTAAGGTTCCCAAAGTGCTGAGATTATAAATTTGAGTCAGCACACCCAGCCAGCAGCATATGTTTTTACAATAAAAAGTAACTAGTTCTCAAGGAACAGGACTTGATGACATCTTTTATCACACATAATTAATCATAATTTTATCATGAAAGGTTGGAGATACCACCTATATTAGCTGAATGTCTTTATGTGGAGGGCAAACACACTTAGTATATCTTAATGATAAGAGGTAGATTTACAAATTGGAAGGAAACTTCCACTGAAGTTAAGCTCTTATCTTTCCACAAGAAGTAAGGGAGCTATTTCCCTTGATAGTTGCATTTCAAAAAGATGACTCCAATGTCCTTGAGGAAACATTCCTAAGTTATGAGTCTGATGAGTATCTTATTCTGTCATTACAGGGATGTACAAACATCTAAAAAGGACAGAGAAAGAAAATATAAAACAATAGGGAGAGCGGGAGGAGTAATCCATTTTCTTTATTTTCAACAGAGGAAATTAAGCCTCTTATTTACAATTTGTATCTTTCCTTACAGGAAATATCAGGATTAAGGACACTTTCTTTTTCATTTTTACATGGAGAAATTTGAAAAGGTGTACAAGTTAAGGGTAACAAACCATATGAGAAGAGGGCATTGAATACGCAAGAGAACAGAGGTACTGATGGAGCAAGGTTCCAAAGTAGGAGAGAAGTGGTAACTGCAAAAATCTAAGTGAAGTGGTATGTTTCAGATAGGAGAAGGAAAATTGCTTTCTCTGAAATGAAGCAATGAAAATGTAGACATATGATTTTGTGGAGGAAGGGAAGTTACCTGTCTTCATCCTCTGGAACCCACAATGTTCCTCCATTAGCATTACCTCCAGGGGCTGAGTCCACTTTCAACAGTCACAGTTCACTAGCAACATATTTCCAGAGGGTGCAATTAATGTGGAAGTTATTTATACGAGAGCCACCTTCTGTTAACCTTCAAGTAATCAGTGATCAAAATTAAACACAACCAATCAGAACCACCTCATTTGCGTGGCGGGAATGCTAGTGCATATTGGGAATCCTGACCCTAACCCTAGCTGAAAAGGAGACCAGTCCCATGGTGTAAACACCTGTAGCCACTGATTTGATGCAAACAGTTCCCTTTATCGCTATCCTGCCCGCTGGAATCCTAGACACCTCAGGCCACTTGCTTAGTGTGGACAGCTTTCTTTTTTCTTTTCTTTTCTTTGTTTTAGAGATGAGATCTTGCCAAGTTGCCCAGGCTGGTCTTGAACCTGCAGGCTCAGACAATCCACTCACCTAGGCCTCCCAAAGTGCTGGGATTACAGACTGAGCCACCAAGACCGGTCTGACAGTTTCTTATCACTGTTTGCCTGATGCTTTCTTGCAGTGTACTCAATAAACCTGTTTTTCTACTCTAGTTTGACTTGGGTGAATTCCTTCACTGCCTGTGACTCTGGTTGTCTGGTCGCAACCCATGACAATTAGCAGTGATATTTCCCTAGCTATCATTCTCAAGTGACTAATTATAACAATGTCAACAATTTCTTTGAATTTTCTCATATTCATATCACCAAAGTGTGCTGCAGTCACTATCCAAGGCCTTTTATTTTCAAGATATGCAAGACTCTAATATTGAAGATGGAAAACTCTGTGGGATGTGGCAAAACCAAGTTGTTTGACAGAGATCTTTCTGCTTTATCTAAGAGTTGTTTTATAAATGCAAGAGATTGATCAGAATTATGCCTGACAAACCCAAAGAATAATATATGTTAAATGCACTCAAAGAGGTTTGATTTCTATTTCTGTTGCCACTCCAAGTTTTCATCAAATGTCAGATACCCCACATTCAAAGTCCCTTGAATCACCTTTGTCTAACTATTTTATGAAATATTTGTATTTTCATGTGTTTAAATTTGTTGATTGAAGGTTGTTGTCCAAGAGACCACCAGGAAGAATAAACAGCAGAAAAAAGAGCTTTATTGGCAATATCAGTTTGCAAACGAGGAAGAGAAAGTCTCCAGCATGAACCAAAGGTGCTCTTTCTTTGAAGAGGGGAGGGTAAGGTTGATATGCCTCACAGGACCCACATCACACAATAAACTCATACATATCAGCAGGTTTGAGGGAAAAGTATACATATTTATGAGGGGAGCTGAGCACATATGCAATGGGTAAACAAATATGTAACATACATCCCATGTTCACATTGGGTCGGGTTTTAGCATTAAAACGAAGTGGAATTTGGCTATTTCTGTCAAAAGGTGAATTATAGGACACAAAGACAGTTTGTGTGCAGCCTATTTAAGCTGGATGAAACTGGTTTGAAGTCTGCAGTTGCTTCTCAGAGACGACTATAAGGCCACCCCTCTGTCCAATCAGAATTGTAGTGGTCTGGGTTGTAAATCAAAGTTAAGATAATTTGCCTGATAGCTCCTATTGTTAGGAAGTTTGGTGAGAACTAGAAATTTGTCATGCCAACCAGGCCCTGAGCCTTCAACATGTAGGTAACCTTTGGTTTTGGAGTTTTTGTTTTTGTTTTTTAAACCTTAGGGTTTGCCTTAGTTGATAAAGGGGCATCTATTTTGGACTCCCAGATCACAATGTTAAAGGCAAAATCTTAAATGAAAAGACCAGATTTCTATGGACTTGTACGTTAATGTCAACACGGTGAATTGAAGGGCAAATCCATAAGGCCTAACAAGATTTTACAATGAAAACTTGAAGCGGTAGAAATAAACACATAGCTAAAGGTTCTAATGTGAACTTTTCAATACATATAGCTGGGTTACCTGAGGCAATACCCTTATTTAAACTCTCTTGGCCTCAGTTTACTCATGTGTGTAACAAAGATATTGGATTTTATTATTTATCCTCTAATTTCTACTGAGAATGGAACAAAATAAAAAGTTTATACTGCAGCATAAGGAGTTAGAGCTTGGTGTGAGGAAAAACATGTCTAAAGTATTGCAGCTATACTGGGAGAAGCAATGGCAATTTTCCTTGGATACTTTGGCAATATTCCTTGGATACTTTTTAAACAAGAAAATTGCCTATGTATAAAACAGTTGTAGCTATAGGTAGAAGAAAGAGTTTCATTTGATGGTTCTTCCTTGCCAAGAATAGAACTAATTCTACTGAAAATAAGCAAATTAAATATTCTCCAGAAGCCAGCTTCCCTGTAAACTCAGGTATCTGGCAGTTGGAAATGGTTAATTCATGCACCATGGGTGAGCAGCTCCCACTGAGGTCCAAAAGCAACCTGACCACTAGAAAGTTCTAGATTTGTCTCCAGAGCATTAGCATTTTTATTGCTTTATGATCCATCCACACCCATATAAAAGTGATTTATTCCCTTGGTATGTGCAATATAATACCAAAGAATTAGCATTGGAACAGCTTCAGGGGTCAATTAACCCAAACTCAGAATTCTAAGCAGTAGAGATTAGTTTTTGGAATATATCCCAGTAGTTAAATCTAGCAATGAAGGTGATTCCACCACGTTCCTAAGTATCTTTTTTCCAACTCTTTTAACTATTACTGAGTCCAATTTCCTTATGTGTATAAAAATCACTTAAGGCTGGTTATGAGTATTTATATACATCAAATTGGGGATTAATTGTTTTCATGCTTCTCCATGACTCTCAGAAAAAAAAACTATGTTATTGGGGATTAATTGTTTTCATGCTACTCCATGATTCTCAGAAAAAACTATGATCCTTGCAAAGACTATTGCCTTTGGTTATGAGGCTCAGGTAAAAATTCTGCACCCTGCATAGCAAAAAAGTATCGAAAGCCTAGTTTTAGCCTATATAGGAATATATATATATGCTTATGATTATAGGGGAGAGAAAATTTCTTTTTTTAAACTCATCCTAGGTCCATTGGGTGGGGTCCTGTAAATTAGACCAACAAAAGTCAGAGTAACAAGAGAAAAACAAACAGAAGTTCATCAACATATACATTATGCAGACACACAGGAGCACTCAGTGATGAGTAACTCAAAGGGGTGGTTATAACTTGGGCTTATATACTACCCTAAAAGTGTAATAATACATTTTGTAGAGAAATGGCAAGACAAAAAAAGGAACTTTAAGCTTCTAGGGAGCAGCAAACTGTGGGAAGGCAAATATTTGGAGGAACTAGTGGAAAATAAGAGCTAGTTAACAAGATTAGTTAGTAAGATTACATAGGTTCCTTTGGTGCCCTTTCTGAACTGATAAGCGTCTAGATTTATCTCTGGTGATTAATTTCTGTCCTTCCTGGTAGACAGGGGAGAATGGACACCTTTACAAATTTATTTTGTTCTTTGGGGCAAATAGAAGGAGGGAAAGGAGATAGTCTTATATCTGCTTCATCTCAATTACCTTCAGCTCAAAATAATTCTAATGCCAGGGTGACATAATTTGTGGTGACATATTCCACAATCTTTCATAAGCAACAACAGGGACATTCACTATGGAAATAAATACAGATATTTCAACTAGCCTGAGAAGAAGAAAATCAAGGTAGACAAAAGGACAACCCAGTGTTTAAAAGTCATGGAGGAGCAGAGGACCTAAAATGTAGAAAGACAGGGAGTTGTGGCTAAGGGGTATAGTCTCTAACATCCCTGCCCTTGATAATTTATTGTCATTTATTACCTGAAGTAATAAATGCATTCTTCCAAAGCTAACACTTACTGCTGAGGATAACTCGCCGCATCTTCTGCAAAGTTGAAGGGATGGAGTCTCTCTAAGACAGACAAGGCAGAAGCAGACTGAAGTGGTCAATTGGGAGAATCACAAAATTACTGAGGAGAAAACTGATCTAAGATATTAGACTAAAACACTCATCCAGTGCAGAACAATGCCTCCACCTGGTGAGCATTCAGTTTCTGCCTGAATACTTCCAGTGATTGGAACTCCTCTAGACAAAGAGAATGTGAAAATATTCTTTCTTTCGTTGAGCAGAAATCTGCCTTTTATAATTTCTATTCATTGACTTTACTGCTACCTACAGAAACTAGAAAAGATGCACATGTAACTTCACTTTTATCTGTCAGTTCTTCAAATATTTAAAGACAGACTAATTTCCCGTGCAGAGATAATGTAAGAATTACAAGTTAAAAGTCAATATAAAACATTACAATATACTTATTCAGAACTGAACATGTTGCTCCAGATATATTATGACCAGCACAGCCTGCAATAGACTATTAAGTCCTCTCCCTGATAGACTTCTAATAATGTAGCCTAAAATTGTCTTTTCTCCCCCACCACATCACAATGATGGTGCACACCAACTAAAATATTCTGCTTTTCATATGACCTTGTTATTAAGCCAAGAAGCTCCCATTTTATCATTGATACCATAATTCCTTAACTTTGAATAAAACACATTATATATATATATATATACATATATATATATATATATAAAACATTAAGTTTTACCTAAAAAAACAGAAAACGTTAAAGGAACTTTATATTTCTTTGCATATGGTTTATTGCAACAAAACAAAACCTTCCCCTTCCCCATATGTAAGACTCACAGTTGCCCCCTATGACCAAGGCCAGACCCAACCCCCCAAATTCCCATTCTTTGTCTCATAAATGATTAACTGAACTGCTTGTACCCACTGATCTTTGGAACAAATTGCTTGTTAACCAAACTTTGGTTAGGTTCCTATCTTTCAAAAAGTGCTCAGCCTTACTAATCATCAGAGAAATGCAAATTAAAATCACATTGAGATATCACCTTACCCCAGTAAGAATGGCCACCAATAAAATGAAAAACAACAGGTGCTGGTGAGGTTGTGGAGAAAAGGAAATGCTTCTACACTGCTAGTGGGAATGCAAACTAGTTCAATCTCTATGGAACACAGTGTGGCGTTTTCTAAAAGAACTAGAAATTGACCTTCCATACGACCCAGCAATCCCCCTACTGGGAATATACCCAGAGGAACTCAAACCATTTTACAAAAAAGATACTCGCACACATATGTTTATTGAAGCACTATTCACAATGCAAAAACATGAAGTTAACCAAGCTACCCATTGAAACAGGACTGGATTTTAAAAATGTGATACATATACATGATGGAACATAACACAGCCATTAAGAAGGACAAATGTATGGACTTTGCAGCAACTTAGATGGATTTAGAATATATATTACTCAGTGATCTATCACAGAAACAAAGAACTGTGTACCACATGTTCTCACTCATAAGCAGACCCTGAACATTTACCATAACATTCTAAGAAAGGTACTGCCAGTAGCCAGAAATTGCCAGGGAAGGGGGGTGGAGGCACATATCATCAATAAGCGTAACTGATTTCAAGCCAGGCAAAGTGGGAACCAAAGAGAAGCCCAAACTTTACCTGGACAATGACTGTTTGCATGCCTAATCCTGAATTGTACCCCACATCTTAAAAGAAAAAAGAAAAAAAGATCCTCTCTTTCTCCCAAGTCCCAGATTGACCCAACTTCAGCCTAAGCCAGTGCATAGGCCCTTCTTAAGGGCCCTCATGGAAGATAGGCTAGCCTCAGAATAAAACATTATCTGATCTACAATTCAGTTATGCCATCCTTTCAACCCACTTCCCTATATCTGGTTCTTTCTAGACTTTTATACTCCTCTCTAAAAAAGAAAGCCACTTGTTGCCTAACACTTGAGATATTTCGCAGATGTTAAGGTCATAACATTCTTCTTATTATGATAGTCCCTCTTCCTTTATTGCAAAAGTTCTACTCCACCCCCTGCAGAACAATCCTTTTGAATAAAGTCTTTCTTTACTAACTCCAGATCTGCTCTCATTTGACATTATGTATATTCCTACTGAATTTCATCTTGTTAGTGTAAGGATGAAAAGGGGTGATCCTTATCCTCCCCCCCATAAGGATCACAGCAGACACTCATATAACAAAAGACAAATTAACAAAAGAAAACCATCACAAAAATTTTAAAATATAGTTTTATGTGACATGGGAGCCTTCAGAATGAAGGATAGATTCAGGGAAAGCTATCTGACTTTATGCTTAGGTTTGATGAAGCAGGAACAGCTTTGTAGAAATGTGATTAGACAAAAAAGTATGAGCTAATGGAAATAGATGAATGGGAAAACCCAGCAAATCCTGTCTGTTTAGATTATTATTGGGTTCTCTGTTGTAGCATTTCATACTCCCAGATATGGGAGAGGATTTCTCTGCAATAAGGGTCCTAATTTGTTTATGGCCTGTTGTTCCACAAAAAATCAGGGGGGGAATGTGGATTAGAGTAATATTTCTAGGTTTTATGGCTAACTTTGAAGGAAAGGGGTCCTGGTTTCTACTACCCACCTTGGGGAGAAAGGGGTTCTTGTCTCTATGGTTAGCTTCAGGAGAGAATAAAGGATGAGAGATAGGAAGGCAGGAGATGATCAGAGAAAACATTTGCTACTGAGGTCTTTATTTTGAGGTATCATTTTCTGAGTCCCAACCTTAGTTTTAGCCCATCATTATGGCTTGTCCAGAAATTTTTGAATCAAATTATGTTACCTAGTCACCTGCAAATTTAATAAATGTTCTTTCTATGTCTTCCTTCAAATTGCTGATAAAAATGTTAAACAGAATTATCGAGGTCAGAGCCTTTCAGCAAGATACGTCCTTTCAGTTTGACACTGAACTAAACTGATACAATCTCTTAGGATATAGGGACGACCATTTACAGATACTTCCAACAATGCTGGTACCCAGCTCATATATTTTTTTTCCACCAAAAGGCCATGAAGCACACTGCCAAATATCTTGTTTATATCTAGATTTATTATATTGGCTGTGCATCCCTTGATATAGCAATTTTAGTAACTATTCTTTGAAAGGATTTAGAATCTTCTGTATCTGACAGGTTTCTCTCTTATCTTTCTCCCTTTCTCTGTCTCTCCTTCTTCCTTTCCCTCTCTCTTGTCCTCGTTTCCTTGACCATTCTTTCCAAAGAAAAAGAGGTGAAATTTGAAGCTACATAGGCCAAACAAACTTGTTGATACAGGTCAATTCACAAACTACCTGGAATATTCCTTTGCTATTCAGGAAAATCTAACAGCCTAGCTTCTTATTCTCTCAGGGTTCAGGCCTGACTCATTCTAATGACTGTAACGCTACTTTCACAATTAATACTGTACAATTTGTCTAGGGATTTGCTAGCTTGTGGCTTTTGTCTTGCGAGATCTTCATAAGAATAGGCTGAGTTTAGCTTGTATTACATTCTCTTATTGAGAAAATATGGCTTGAAGTTCATAAGCCATGGTGGACTGCGTTAATGCTTTGAGAAAATTTGTTTCCTTTAAACCAAACAAACATTTTATAAGATGCCCTGCCCCCAGTCTCATCCCCTTGATATATGCTTGTGATTGAATGCCTGAAAGGGGAACACAGGAGTCAGAAATTCTGAGTCATATAAACAAATATAATTGAGAAGAACTAAATTTTCACTAGCACTATATATAATTTAACAGATAAATTATATAAATCATAAACAAACATTAATATACTCAATCAAGCAATAACAATTACAAATGTATATTGTAAGGGTAAGATGATGAAATTTTATTTGAGGACACTTTGCTTCTTAGGATGTTTCATGAAAATATGATCAGCACAAGAAAAGGTTCTTTTGATTTTATAATTCTTCTGACTGTGGCACTATAAACACACACCTCTGAAATTAACTCTCTCAGGTGATATAGAAGATAAACACAAGATACATCTATTTGTCTCTTAAGGAAATAAGAGAAGTTTCAATTGTTATTTCCTGTACTTTTTGGTGTAAATTTACGTGAAATTCTGTTCAGACACTATAAGTCTGTTCAGACTATCATGTTGTCTTACATGCACGCAAATCTGAAAATGCTTACTCAATATTAAATTGCATTAGCTCTCTCTTCTCTGTTGGCATGGAGGAGTCTTTTTCTGGTAGGATTCTTTTATTTCTTCATTGAGGAGTAACGTAAGTTTGTAATCCTTTCCATTATGAAGATCCTTGTTATTTGACTAAAATAGTCCTGAATACCTCTCCCATCTTACTCACTGGGAATATGTTCTAAGATCCTCAATGGATGTCTGAAACTTTACCAAACTGTATATGTACTATGATTTTTCCTATACATACATGTTTATTGTAAACTTTAACTTATAAATCTGGTACAGTAAGAGTTTAACAAGAATAAGTGATAAAATAGAACAATTATAGCAATGTACCATAAATGTTATGCGAAAGTGTATGCACTATCCCCCCACCACTCACCCCCCTCATCGCTCTCTCTCAATATTGTAATATTTTCAGATCATGATTGATTGTGGAAAATTAAAAGTGTAGAAAGTGAAGCCAAGATAAGGGAGGGCTACTGTACAAATATGGTCTGAAAAAAATGAAATATAAAAGGAAACATACACATATAACATTTCCCAGAACATGAATCTTGTATTATTGAGCCAGCTGAGTTCGCTTTCTTGAAGCTAACTTGCTTTCTCTTTCTTTCTTTCTCTTTTTCTTTCTTTCTTTCTCTCTTCCTTCCCTTTCCTTCTTTCTTTCCTTCCTTCCTTTCTTCTCCTTCCCTCTCTCTTTCCTTTTCTTTCTTCTTTCTTTCCTTCCTTCTCCCTCCCTCCATGTAGTTTTTATTTTTTCCTAATGTATTTATTTTTAATTGAAACATAAAAATTACATATATTTATCATGTACATCATGATGTGTTGAAATATGCACACATTGTGGAATGACTAAATCAGACTAATTAACACATATATTACCTCACATACTTATTTTTTGTGGTGAGAACACTTAAAATCTACTCTTACCAATTTCCAAGAATACAATACATGTTACTAACTATATTCACTATGTTGTACAAAAGGTCTGTTGAACTTGTACGTTTTTATCCGACTGAAATTTTGTATCGTTTGATCAACATAGCACCAATACTCCTCCTATCACCACAGTCCTGCAAATTACCAATCTACACTCTGCTTTTATGAATTCAATCTTTTTAGATTTCACATATAAGTGAGATCTTGACATATTTGTCTTTCTTTGTTTGGCATATTTCACTTAACATAATGTACTCCAGGTTCATTCATGCTGTCACAAATGACAAGATGTCCCTCCTTTTGAAGACTAAATAGTATTATGTTGTGTACACATGCCACACTACCTTTATCCACTCATCTGTTGATGCACATGTAGGGTTGATTACAAATCTTAGCTATTGTGAATAATGCTACAACGAAAATGGAAGTGTAGATTTTTTTTCAATATACTGACTTCATTTCATTTGGACATATATACCCAGTAGTGAGATTGCTGGATCATATGATATTTTTATTTTTTAAGGAGCTTCCATACTGTTTTCCATAATGTCTATACTAATTTACATTTTCATAACCAATAGGCAAGGGTTCCCTTCTCTGCACATCCTCACCAAAACTTATCGTTTGTCTTTTTAATATCAGCCATTCTAACAGGTATGAGGTGATATCTCATTGTGGTTTTGATTTACTTTTTTCTAATCATTAGTGATGTTGGGCAACATTTTTTTCATCTACTTGTTGGCCATTTGTATGTCTTCTTTGTGAAATGTTTGTTCATTTTTTTGCTCATATTTTGCTCATATTTTAATCAGATTACTTGTTTTCTTGGCATTGAGTTGTTTGAGTTTCTTGCATATTTTGCATATCAACCTTTTATCATATGTGTGGTTTGCAAATATTTTTTCCCATTTAATTGGTTGTCTCTTAACTTCGCTGATTGTTTTCTTTACTGTAAATAAACTTTTTAGTTTGTTGTAATCTATTTTTGCTTTTATTGTCTGTGTTTTTGAAGGTCATATCCAAAAATGTCATTGTTCAGATTAATATCATGAAGTTTTCCCTTTGTTTTTTTCTTTTGTTGTTGTTGTTAGTGTTGGTGGTGGTGGTGGTTTTTTGTTTGTTTGTTTTGTCTTTCTTTTCTTTTTTGTTTTTGGTCTTGTTTTTTCTGAGTCAGGGTCTCACTCTGTCACTCAGGCTGGAGCATAGTGGCACAATCGCAGCTCACCACAGCCCCCAAATCCTGAACTCAAATGATCCTTCTACCTCAGACTCCAGAGCAGCTGGGACTACAAACACATTTCACCACAGCCAGCTATTTATTTTTATTTTTATTTGTAGAGACAAGGTCTTGCTATGTTTCTTAGGGTGATCTCAAACTCCTGGGCTCAAACAATTCTCTCACCCAGGCCTCCCAAATGGTGGGAGACATGAGCCACTATGCCTGCTTTCTTGTAGTAGTTTTCTGTTTATGATTTTAGGTTTTATGTTTAAGCCTTTAATCTATTTTGAATTATTTTTGTAGATGATGTAAGATAAGGGTCTAATTCATTCTTCTGCATGTTAATATCCAGTTTTCCCAACTACATTTATTGAAGAGACTATCCTTTCCCTACTGTGTGTTCTTGGCAACTTAGTAAAAAATCAGTTGGTTATAAATGTATAGATTTAGTTATCAGGTCTCTATTCTATTCCATTGGTCTATATGTCTGTTTTTATGACAATACCATGCTGTTTTGACTACTGTGGCTCTGTATTACATTTTGAAGTCTGAGAGTGTGATGCCTCTAGCTTTGACTTCTTGTTGTTTTTGCTCAAGATTGCTTTGTCTATTTGGGGTCTTTTGTGGTTCCAGATTAATTTTATTATTGTTTTTACTATTTCTGTGGAAAATGTTATTGAAATTTCAATAGAGATTGCATTGAGCCTGAAGATTGCCTTGAATAGTATGGCCATTTTAACACTAACAAATCTTCAAATCCATGAACATAGGACATTTTTCCACTTATTTGGGTCTTCTTTAATTTCTTTTTAATCAATGTTTTATAATGCTCTGTGTATAGGTCTTTTGCTTCCTGGGTTAAATTTATTCCTAACATTAGTAAATTTGTTTATTAATTCTTTGTTTTCTTTTTTTGGTGAAACCCTCATGGATTTTTACATATAAGAACATATTTGCAAACAAGCACAATTTAAATTTTCTTTTCAATTTGGATGCTTTTTATTTCTTTCTCTTACATGATTGCTCTGGCTAGAACTCCCAATATTATGCTGAATAGAAGTGGTAAGAGTGGGCGTCTTTGTCTTTTTCCTATGTTAGAGAAGCCAATTCATTTTCATCCATGATTTTTAAGTCCTTGAAAATTAACGTTTAAAACTAAACTTTACTGGCACTCACGTACTGCAGATCACTGATGTACATGGACACTAAGATGATAATAAAGGAAAAAAATACTTCAGAAGTCCTTCCTAATGTGCTACTGATTCAACAAAACAGTATTTTTAAAAAGTGATTGAGGGATCCAGATAAAACTGTATTTCCTTGCCATCATCCTGACACTATATTTCCTTTAATTGTTTATTCAGCAATCTTTTTTTAAAATGCTGTGGATTAATGCCTCCAAATATTGAGTTCATTTTTCAGATTAATAGAGCATAGCTTATAAAGAGCAATGATAGACAAATAAAATTTGAATTCCAGAATAATTATTGTTGATAGAATTAAGAACTATTTCACTTGATAGCAATAGAAAAATGAAATTTCACTTCCCAGGTTTAAAATGAATTATTTTATAGGCTTTATATGGCAGCCAAAAATATAGCCAAACAGGAATTTTGAGAACCTCAACCTCTTCTTGTTAAATATCAAGTGCCAATTTCTTGCTCTGGATGAGGCTAATAATAAAATACACATGATAAAAGGCACATGGAATATTTGCTGTGTAGACAAAACTCTTTGTTTCTTTCATGTCTACTTAGTAAGGAGATGAGGTGCAACATAAAATGACTCACTAAATTCCAAATTTTCTACCAGTTTGAAACTCACTACTTCAAACTTATGTGGCTTCCAGCAAGATGCAGGGCAGCTGACTACCTGAGTAAAAAGATGAATGGTGGCATCATTTCAAGCAATTTGGAATATTTGGCTACCTTAGCATGGGTTTGATTTAATGAAAAAGGTCTAGAATGTTACAGCTTAAATTAAAATGTATGAGCATTTAGTTATAGGCGAGACAATGGCTTCATTTTAATTATATAAAAGGAACTATACTAATTTTAAAAATATTGTAAATTTACATCTTGATGTCTTCAATATATTCTTAGGTGCAAAATGTTGTAATATCCATTTAAGCTCTTCAGTGAATTGTTAAGATTCTGTTCTCAGGCATGATAGCAATGCAGGATATATTTATTTATGTTCTAAGACTTAAAGAAAAAGAGGTGATGGTAGAACAAAGAGGTGATTTTTATTGCTTTTCTGAGTTAAATATGGTCATACTCTTTTTTTTCTCCCTTTCTTGAGCACAGATGCACAAACAGTGGCTAGAAAAGATTGCAATTGCATAAGCTTGCTTTAGAAATTCACAAATTGAGAGATTTAAAATAAAATCAGTTCCAACCTTTTTTCATTCTTCAGCTTTGTCCTTTTGTGATGTGTTATTTATAGCCAAAGCTTCAGGAAAAAAATTTCAAGTCAACTCAGTGTAGATTAAGCCACTGAAAAATGGCGATTGTGAGACGTATTCAATAGCGTTCTGTAAAAGAACTCATTTCACCACCATAACGATGAGACACTGATATTTGGCAAAGTGATTCCATAGATTTATAGCTTCATCATCTGCTTTGCTGATTGCTAGTCTCCCAAGGACAAATGGGCTTTCAGACACAATTGTAAATATCCAGGATAAAGTAATAATATGTCTTCTCTGAATGTTATGCCATAATTAGGAAAAAGTTGCTAAATAAACTTAATTGAGCATTTAGAGGAATATAAAACATTCCTTTTTATTTCTTCCCTAGAGGATCATGCTGGGTTTTTATTTCAAAATATTCTCCAATCTTTCATTGGCTATCTCTCTTTATTCTAGCATGTTAATTGCCTGGTTGGTATTTGGTAGGGTGTTCACATTTTCAAAGACATGTGTGACTCCACCACTCCAAAGCCCCCAGGGTTCTTTTTGGTCTTCCTTTTATAATACCAGAGGGGTCTGACAATGACTAAGTCCTTCAGGTATGACATGAAGGACAGTCAGAGTTTGAGAGAAGCACAAGAAACTTTAGAAAAAAAAATTCTGTTTGGAAAAAAAAGACATGATTCTGCTGAACCCTTAGGGCAGGGAAAATATCCTAGAAATGAAAATGAGCAATGATTAAACACTAAAAATGGGTTCTTTCAATCACCTCTTGACATTTATATGGTATCATAACACCTCTGGTAACTCTTCTCAGGTTTATGAAGACAACAACAGAAACTCTGAAATTACTCAGAATTTATTCATAAAACAAAAGATAAATCCATTGAATAGAAAGCAATTTTTTAAGTTACTAAAGCAGATAAATTTAGCTGTAGGGATGCCTGCTAAGAAAGGACTACACATACTATAGCAGCATTCAGGGCTTGATGGACATTTAAGGTGTTTCCAGGTTTTTAAAAATGCAAATGATGTTGCTAACAGCCTTGTACATACATTTTTATTCAATTGTGTGAACATTGCTGTAAGATACACTTTTAGGAATGGAATAGCTGGATTAAAGGAATTGTGCATTAAAAATGTTGATAGATACCACTAAATTGTCCACCAAAGAGGTTGCACAGTGTATGAATGTATTCACCACAGGCAACTGTCAGTGCTTTATTCTGCTTCATTCTGATAGGAGAAATGGCAGCTGATTGTTACTTTATTTCACATTTTTATACAAATGAGTTATATTGATCCTTTTCATATTTCTGTTGGTACTGAAAAATACATCTTGTAAAAGATCTTATAAAGTGAGTTTTTAAAAAACTAAATCTAACATAAAATTCTTAATTTTCATCAATTTATTCTAACCCTAACCTAATATGCAGCCACTGATTAGTTTAATTAAAGCATTTTTGTGACTCACCTTGGCACGCTCTAGTTTGGGACTGTAGTCTTTTTCTCATTTCTCAGTCCAACTTCATTTTAAAGAACCTCTGGCTATTTCTCTCTCAGATGTGAGAACACTCTCCCTCCAGCTGTCAGTGATGGAAAGGAGAGGAAAGGGAAAGACAAAAACAACAGTACCTTTTTTTAAAAAAAGCACCACCACTACTAATAATTATAGCAGCTAGCATGCACTGAGTACTTGCTTTGATTCTGGCATTACTTTAACTTCCTTATATGCAGTGTTTTATTTAATCCTCATAGCAATATATTTTGCTCTTGATGAAATTTTGATTCATTCAAGTTAAGTATCTTACCTAATGTCACATATCTATTAAGTAGCAGATCTAGGACTCAAATCTGGATTAAAAATAGAGTGTTAAATTTATCCACTCTAGAGGAAGATTATCTAAGGTTTAACAGTCATATGACCTTAGGTAAGTACATAACCAGTCAATGCTTTTGTTTCCTAATACAGATATTAGAATGTAGTAGTATTCATTCCATGAAATCACCATGAAAATTAAATTAGTTAATATATACAAAAGGCTTAGATTGTCTGTCTGGTGTATATGAGGGGAATCCAAAAAACCTAAAATTTATCCATAAAAAAGTATATTTATACTTACATGTTTAAACATTAGTCACCTTCAAAGTACTCTCCATTTGATGCAATATGCCAATTGAGATGCTTTTTCCACTGCTCAAAACAGTTTTTGAACTCCAATTTTAATGTCTCTTAGTACTTCTGCCATTTTTTGTTTCACCTCTTGCAAAGTGGCAAAACGTTTCCTTTTGAGGACTCTTTCATTTGGGGAAACAAACAAAAAGTCTCTTGGGGTGAGATCCAGTGAATAGGAAGGGTGGGACACAGGGGTCATGCCGTTTTTTGTTGAAAACTACTGAACACAGCATAGTGTGGGCAGGTGGGCTTGTAAACCACCCATCATGGAATGGGTAAATATGGTGAAGCATCTCCAAAAAGAAACTTCACTGAAGCCTGACGCAGCCTCTCACAACAACGCCAGCTTGTACAGTGATGCCAATGGGTTCCTAGAACACTTACCTAGTAAGGGAACCTGTACTACAAAAGGCTCATCCTCCAAAAGTTAATTCTGTTTTTTTTTTCTGTGTTGCTTCTTATAGTATGAATTATAGATGTGTTAACTATCATTATCCAGAGTCTGTGCCTCCCAAAGAAATATCCCAGAGTATTAGTTTTTCTCATCCTTCATTTTGGCAAGACTTGCACTATTTGCTATATTCAAAGATATCGTGACTTTCCATTTCCAAATAAACTGCATATCACTCCTCCTTCTGAGTTCAAAGAACTTCTCTCTATTTCCTAGTCTTTGTTTTATTCTTTCTATCAAACTCCAACTGTATTTAAGTACCTATAATCAGACAAGACACTAAGGAATGATTTAAACTTTCCCACATTCCAGTACCTGTTTTCCTATTCCTGCAGGCATCACGAAGGCAGAAACCTCAACAGGACCACTCAGCAGCAAGTCACAACCACAAAATTGATTAATTGCACTCCAGTTTATATCCTACTCAGAACTTAAGTTTTTTATTTTTTTAAATTTGCTTATCAAGTCCTTCCAGGGTAGCAGTAAATATTTCTTTTTAGGGAGGTAAAATACGTATCATCTAAGCAGCTAGACATTAGAATTCTACTTGGGATTAAAACTTTTTAGGAAAAATTATTTTTAAGACTCTAGGAATGGAGGGTGAGGCTCTAGGAATGAAGACAGAGATTTTGGAAAGAGACAAGGCAATAAAAGATAGTTGCCAGTTTGCTCTACATGATACAAAGATATATTTTTTTGTTTTCTTTTTCTTTCTTTTATTTTTTTGATTCAGAAAAGAAGGCAAGGAAGAGAAAAAATGAGGAGATACTACCATAATGATGGAAGATTGGGCACTATGTGGACTAGAAAGAGCCAGATAGAAAACTCTTCAGTGGCAAAGTTGTCTGACTTTGTTTAACTTTTTAATATAATTGATATAATTACATGTTCACATGCATTTATAAAACATGATATAGAGAGACGTTTTTTGCACTTTGCTCAATTTCCTCCAATGGTAAATTTTGCAAAACTATAGTATAATATCACAGCCAAGTTATTGACATTGACCTCATTAACTTGTATTTATTTGTGTGCATGTGAAAGACTCAAAAACAAAGGTATTTAGCCTTCAATTTTAAAATAGTTTCATTTCTTCAATGTGAATCTTCTTTCCAAAAGTCTCCACATTTTTTATGGCAAAAGGTTTATTCTTTGATTGTTTGTAGAAAGGAAGAAAAAAGGTTTTATTTTTATTTTTATTTTTGAGAGGGGGTAGAGGGAGTCTAGCCCTGGGCGTTGTAGAAGACAGCACAAATAAAAGTAAGAGTCCAAAACTAAAGGGAACTATGAGAATGTAAGTATCTCCAAATCCATGAAATCTTCAGGAATTAAACTTCCAAGTGAATCTTATATACAAAGGAGAACCCCCCAAAAAGTCAGAATCCTCTTTTGGCCACCCCTTGCAGTACAGGCTTCCCCCACTAGCTAGGTAAGTGTTTGAGAAACCCATGGTCATCAGTGTATCTGTTAGTGTTGTTGTGAGAGGCTCTGTTCAGCTTCAGTGATGTTTTTTTTTTTGAGATTCTTTCAATTGTTTGCTCATTCCATGATGGGTAATTTACAAGTGCACCTGCTCACACAGTGTTCAATGTCTGGCAGTTTTTCACTAAAAACAGCAGTTTCTCACTAAAAACACTCAAAACCTTGTGCCTCACCCTCCCTATTCACCTGATCTCATCCCAAGTGACTACTCTCCCATGAAAATATCCTCAAAGGGAAACATTTTGCCACTGTGGGAGAGGTGAAACAAAAATGGCAGAAGCACTAAAAGGCATCAAAATTGATGAGTTCAAAAACTGTTTTGAGCAGTGGAAAAAGCATCTCAATAGGTGTATTGCATCAAACGGAGAATACTTTGAAGGTGACTGAAGATTAAATATGGAAGAATAAATACACAATTTTTTATAAATAAATTATGGGTTTTGGGGGGTTCCCCCTTCATAGATGGAATAACCTATTTGAAAGGGGTATGTATATGTCATTACTGTGTCCACTCTTGAAGAATGCAGTTATTTATGTGATACAGTTTGAGAAATTCCATAAATACTCTTCTCCTAAATCCCTAACAGCAAGCCGTGCTGCCTTAAGACACACTGTTATAAATTCATTCATTTCTATTCTTGGAGCCATTTATTCTTAAATAATCTGTTAGTTACAAACACTCTGGAAAGAGACATTTGATTGAAATGGTGTAGTGAATTCATTCTTCAATTACTACTCTGTTCCAAATGTAAAGTTGTGACATATAAAAAGAGAAATATATATATATATATATATATATATATATATATATATATATATATATATAAAGTAATATGGTTATCTCTGAGGACCAGAAATAGGACAAAAGAAAAGCATAAAATGGTAAGTAACCCTGAAGTCACTTCTAGGTTATATGTTTAGAAGCAAGCAGAAGCAGCTGAAAGTCCAGTTGCTGTGGGCTAACGAAATAAAAAGTACTTTCCACACGATGTAGGGTATGATCCAAGTTTAAGTCTAAGGGCTTAGACAGATCTCATCCATTTCATTAGTCATTGAAATAAAAACAACGCTATAGACTTGACAGAGTTGAATGAAGAATTAATGAATCAGAAGAGTTTTTGGATAAAATTAACTGAGAACAAGGCATAAGAGACAATAATTAAAAATATATAAAGTCTTTAAAATAAAATAATAATTTAAAAATTATATGAATGTACTAAATTACCACATGTACCCTGAAACTATGTATATCTATTATGCATGAATAAAAAATATTGTTTTAAAAAATAAAATAAGATATATAAAGGATACATGAAGGAACAGGAAGAATAGACCAAGAATTTCCAATATTTATCTCATAAAACTTTCAGGAGAAAGGAATTAGTAGACTGTTAGAAATAAACTCTTTGAGATTTTAAATGATGTCATCACAAAGAAATGATAAATATTTGAAGTGATGGATATGTTAATTAGCCGAATTTGATCATTCCAAATGTATGCATGTACCACATCACATTTTATCCCATATATAAAATTATTATTTGTCAATTAAAAATAAAATAAAACTTTAAAAAATGCAATGAGATACCACCTCACACCTATTATATTAATCACTATCAAAATAATTAAAGATAGCAAGTGTTGGTGAGGGTGTAGAGAAAAGGTAACCCTTGCACACCCTTGCACCCTGCACACCCTTGATGGGAATGTAAATTAGCATAGCCATTATAGAAACAGTACAAATTTTCTTTGAAAAACTAAAACTAAGATTACAATATGACCCAGCATCTTACCTCTGGGTGTATATCCAAAAGACTGAAATTAGTATGTTGAAGACACATTTGCTCTCCTACGTTTACTGCAGCATTATTCACACTATTCAAGGTAAGAAAACAACTAAAGTGCCTATCAACAGATGAATGAATTAAAAAATGCACTGTGTGTGTGTGTGTGTGTGTGTGTGTGTGTGTACACACATACACTTACACAAATGGAATACTATTCATCCTTTAAAAAGCAAGAAATTCTATCCTTTGTGACATGAATAAACTCAAAGAGCATTATATTAAGTGAAATCAGCCAGGCACAAATAAGTCAAATTCATGAACATAGAGTAGAATGGTGATTACTAGAGACTGGGTGGGGAGGGTGGACAGAAAAAAGGGAGTTTCAGCTAGGCAGGAGGGATAAGTTCTAGTGCTCTGTTGAACACTATGGTGACTATACTTAATAATAATGTGTTGCATATCTCAAAATATCTAAAAGAGAATTTCAATGTCCTCATACACAAAAGATAAATATTTTGAGGTCATGGATATGTTAATTAGACTGATCTGATCACTCTACAATGTATATGTATATTGAAATACAGCATTGTACCCCACAAATATATACAATTATTATTTGCCAATTAAAATAAATTTAAAAATAAAGAAAAGAATCCTTTGAAAATATAATAGCTGGTAATTATTTGTAACTAAAAATAACTCCTTAGATTAAAAATGTATTTCAAGTACCAAGCAGGTTAAGTACAAATAAATCTATACCTAGGCACACCTAGTAAGACTGAAGAAAAACAAAGTTAAAGAGATAATCTTAAAAGATACCAGAGAGAAAGGATAGATCTGATATACAAAAGATTGAGCTGATTTCTGAACTGAGAGAAGAATTCATAGACAATAAAATTATACCTTCAAAGTACTAGGAGTGGGAGAAGACTGTGAACCTGAAATTTTATACTCAAATTATCATTTATAATCTAGGCCAAAATAAGACAGATTCTCATTCAAAGCATTATTGAAAAATGCATCTTACAAAGAAGAAAAGTAAACACAGAAGGAAGATATTATTTCTGAGAACAATAGTAAGTACAGAAGTTGACCGAATATGTCAGTAAATTTAATTTTCCATTGTAAAAAAAAATTGAATATCTTTAAGGATTAAAATCACAATTCTAAACTAGGCATTGCAAGCTTTTTCAGTAAAGGGTCAGGGACAATATATCTTATCCCGGAGGGGTCATACAGTTTATTTTGCAACTACCTATTCAGCTCTGCCATTGTAGGGCAAACCCAGCAATAAACAATATGTAAATGAGTAAGCATGACTATTTGCCAAGAAACTTTTATTTATAGGGATAGGTGATTATCCAGTGGACTGTAGTTTGGCAACCTCTTCTCTAAACAATGACGTCAACATTAGTTATTATAATAAAGCATGCTAAGTTCATTTTTGTAGCTGAGAGAAGGATACAAAAAAAATGGAGAATTCTATGCTTCTTTAGAATATCTCTAGAAAGAGAAATGCCTTGAACTTTTATCGGCTAATACTATAGTGGGGTTCAGTGGAGGGCAAGGCCCTTTGGAAATAGAACACAAGATTGAAATCTGTCAGAGACACTCATAGGAAAAGAGAAGGCATTTTTATATATGGTCTTTTTGCCTAGGGCTGGTTCTGGGGTTTTACCACAGTGCTAATTAGTCATAAACTGTTTTTCACTAATTAATTGCATTCATCTTTTAGGTTCAACTTAGATTTTCCTTGCTATCAAGTCTGGGAGACATGTTCTCCCTATACACCTCCCATATCACCTTTATACTTATAATCTAATGTGAATATAACACATTTAATCATATTTGCTAGTCTGTGGCAGCTCTAACAGAAAATGAGTTATGTGAAAGGAAATGTCATATTTGTCTCTTTCTCTATTATGTCCCTCATACCGAGACAGTGCCTGACACATGGTAGATACTGTACAGATGTTTGTCAAATGAATACATAAGTGGCTACTACTATTGAATTAATGACACATGGGCATACACCAAAATATATAACTTCTTTCTGCTAGGGTTACATTATCCTCTTGATCTTTTAAATTCACTTCACCAACAGATAATACATTGGTACTCACTATAAGCAAAGCACCATTCTAAATTCTGAGGATATAGCAGTGAATAAAATGGACAGAGACCTTGCTTTATGTAGTTTACATTCTAATAGGGGTGGGAGATATCATTACCAGTAAAACAATTTCTCTTTGATGATTCAGGAATTTAGAGCTTCAGAGTTAACATCAACCACTTGTAAGAAATAAAGATGGTCGAGATGGACAAATAAATTGGTTTGAATCTGTATTATGTTCATTCCATTCTGGCAAGTTATAGTGAAGGCAAGGACATTTGAAAATGGAACACAAGGTAAGTAAATCCATAAATGTCAGTTTATTTATTTGTCATTGCATAGAAAATGTTCCAAAATATCCAAGTAATTGATTTTTTTCTTAAATAGCAAAATGTAATAAAAAGCACTGCAATGGGTATTATAATAACTGCTTTCTAGACTCAGGCTTGTCATTCACTTACTATGTGATCTTAAACAAGTTATTTCTGCTCTCTGGACTTTAGTTTTTCCTATGAGAGAATTGGGTTCAATCAGATAATTTAGTCATTTTCTTGTCACCTTCATTTTTTTTTTTACCATATTTGAATACCATATCTGGTATTATTTCCCTAACAATTTAAAAAAATTAAAACATGACTCTTTTGTGTAAACTTTTTCTTTGTAGTATATAATGCTGGTGAAATTATGAATGTGATATATTAATTATAGTGTTTCCTAGTGAATCTTATTAAATTTATAACTATTAAGATGTTTTTAAATGCCACATTTCCACATACCCTAGGTGGTAATTCTATTTCTTTTAGAAACACTGGATTAAATGATTTTTAAGTCCTCTTTGAGTTCTACATTTTATTATTTTAAGAGGTCCTTTGCATGACCATTTTTATCTCAAAAGGCTCCAGATGTTTTCTTTTTTCAAGATGCAAAGCACCTGTATTTAAGTAACAACTATATAAGAAAATGTTTAATATGCTTAATATTTGAAAACAATGAAAGTCTGTGCCTTGCTTGAATTTCTTCTCTCTCTCTCTCTCTCTCTCTCTCTCTCTCTCTCTCTCTCTCTCTCTCTCTCTCTTAACCTACTAAAATATTTGCCAGGGTAAATTTCTGGGCCCTTCTCAGACATATTTGTAAATCAATGTTTGCATGGTATATCTTTATTCCATATTTTTACTTTCAGCTTATTTGTATCTTTAAATGTAAAGTTCATCTCTTATAAATACCATCTAGATGTGTCTTTTTTGTTTTTCATCCAGTCTGTCAAGTCTCTGCCTTTTATGCAGAATGCTTAGTTCACTTATATTTAAATTAATTATTAATATCATTGATTATAGCCGGGCTCGGTGGCTCAGCCTGTAATCTGGCGCTTTGGGAGGCTGAGGTGAGTGGATTCCCTGAGCCCACGGGTTCGAGACCCGCCTGGGCAACTTGGTGAGACCTCATCTCTACAAAAAATCAAAAAACTAGCTGGGCATGGTAGCGCGCACCTGTAATTCCAGCTACTTGGAAGGCTGGGGCGGAAGGATCACCGAAGCACAGCAGGTGGAGGCCGTGGTGGCCAGGAGCGGCCACTGCACTCCAGTCTGGGTGACAGAGTGAGATTCCAACTCAAAAAAAAAAATCCTTGATTATAAGTCTACCATTATTTTTATTAAATTTTTGTCAGTTACTCCATAGCTTACAATGTGCAGTATTAAACTATCAAATACATTTTAAGCAAAATGTATGTAGGTAGAATCCCATTTAACAAGCTACAACCATAATAAAATTTCTGAATCACAAAATCAAAACCCCAAGGCTATCGTTTACCCCTGGGCCATGCTATACTGTTTATAGAAAAAAGATATTTAATTCAACTTAAATATGCAAGCAAAGTAAAGTAGTGGAGATGCTTCAAAAAGGCTACAAAAAGCAAGCTGTTTCAGTTAGGATAAGTGAAGTTTTGCCTTAGTAACAAACCCCCAAATCTCAGTGACTTCAAAAAACTAAGAATCAATTTTTCTCATGCTACATATTCATCAAGGGTAAGATGAGGTTCTGTTCCATTTCATGGCAGAGGAATGGAAAGCTCTAACTACACATTAATTCATTGCTCAGCTAGAAGTGACACATGCCACTACTGCTTGTCATCTACTGGCCAGAACTGGTCACATAGCCCTACCCAAAAAGGGTCCAAAAAGTGCAACCCTATAATGAGCCAGAAGGAGGACAGAATTGGAATATTCAAGAAACAACATTTATAAGTAGCACATGGGATTCTGTTTTTGCAGGGTCCAGAGTCTTAGCTCCTGGAGGTTTAATGCAGTTTAGTCCTTTTGCTTTCACTGAGTTTAACAGTAATAATAAATATTCCTAACTAAAGGGAAAATGTTAATAAAGTGATAATAAATAAATGACTTAAGGGAATGTTATTAGTTGTTGGGAAGAACAGGGTTGAGTGATGAAGTTTGGTAATAATGCTTCCTTCCACTGGACTTGGAAACTGTCTGGACCACAATGGATTTCTGTCCTCAAAAGTGTTTTAGTGTGAAACCAAAATCCAGAAGTAGATTATATTGGTTTAATAATGGTACAAATAAATTGCATCTTAAAGTAAATGAAATTTTAAGTAATATTTGAAATAAAGGTAAGGAGAATCTCAGCGATAAAAGGAAGTTAATTGTCACTAAACTACATAAATAGCTGTAGGCTGTTCAGGATCTTGACCCTTTCTGAGGGAGACTGTAAAATCAGGGTCTTAAGACTACATGTATGCTCCTCCCAGAGAATGCAGAAACTGGAGAAGAAAGGCAGAAAACTCCCATTAATCAGGTGCTGGTAAAACTATGGGTACTCTTCTAGGTGTTCAAGACATCCCATGAAGTAGTGATTTAGAGATTCAATATTATAGAAAGAATCCACCTCATTTCCTTGGGGGGGGAAAGTTGATACATAAAACTATGCAAAACTAGAAACAAAGCCATTTCTTTTCTCCTTGCCATGTGCTCTCCATTTCACTTGCATTTATTGCTATTTCATTTTAAAATGCCAATTACTATCAGGCAGATATTGAGAGGCAAGTGTTAGAGATTAATGCCTGCCACTTTAATACAGCCATAAGTAAAATTTTATAGATTTGTTTGCTGGAAGAGCTATGCTGCCATTATTAGATGAGAAGGCAAACCAATGGAATTTTCCAGAAAGACAGTTATATGAGTGGTGTCACACAAATCAGATAAGAATGGATCTGTCAGCAAGTCACCAAGTCACCACTTTTCTATATTAGAATATATTTTTTACCCATAAGTGCAATTCTGGAAGGCTAAGTGGGTGCCAGGTTTTTTAGAAAGAGTCAATAAATTGAAGAAGTCTGTAGCTAGAGTACCCTAGAAATCATGGTCTAGGTCAGTTTTGATCAAAGTATGGTTGGAGGACCAATGCTAGTCCACATATTGGTGCCCATAAATAAAGTTTTTACTGATCCACCTAGAAATTAAAAGTGTATGACAGAATGTGACTCTATACACTACTTCCATAATCAAGAAAGTCAGCCGGGCTCGGTGGCTCAGTCTGTAATCCCGTGCTTTGGGAGCTGAGGTGAGTGGATTGCCCAAGCCTCCAGGTTTGAGACCCGCCTGGACAACTTGGTGAGACCTCATCTCTACAATAAATCAAAAATTAGCCGGGCATGGTAGCACACGCCTGTAGTTCCAGCTACTTGGAAGGATCGCTGGAGCCCAGCAGGTCGAGGCTGCGGTGGCCGGGAGCAGCCACTGCACTCCAGTCTGGGTGACAGAGTGAGTCTCCAACTCAAAAAAAAAAAAAAAAGAAAAAAGAAAAGGAAAGTCTTGCTAGTACTGTGTGGTGTGTGTGTGTGCGTGTGTGTGACATATATGTGTTATATAATGTATATATAATTTTATAGAGATTTATGTATTATAAGTAATATATATAACTTATCTATTTACCTATCTATTTATAGCTAATATATCTGTCTACTTCTGTGTCTGTATCTACATAACTAAGCAGTGTATTTATTGACATGGAACTGTAACATTGGTGCAAGCTCTATATTTCATTGCAGATAGGTAACAAACAGTAACAAACAGCTCATAGAACAGTAACACTCAGCTAATTCTCTCAGTTACAAGTGATATCGGTATACCCACAAGTGTGAACAACTTTGTAGTAATAAAAACCCATTATTTTGGGCTGTATGAGAATTATTAACCAGGCGTAATTACCTTGAGAGCTGTGTAGAAGCAATATACTCACTTTTTGACATCAGGTATATCTTGAGAGGCCAGACAGAGGCTTTAGATAATGGAGTCCTGCAAATATGCTGATGTTTTTTTTTAGTTGCTCTGTTGACATTTCCACTGACATTCTTTCTCTGCTATTCCCAAATATCAGATTGCTCTTAAACATTTTGTCAAAAAATACTATCTTCATTAAACCAATTACCCCAATATTGTAATAATAAAAAATACTATCAAACACTTTTGACAGCTTACTATGTGCCAGGCACCATCCCAAGTGCTTTACATTATTTGAGGCATTTAATCTCCACAACAATCCTATGAAATAAACATTATTATTTATACCCATTTTACAATGAGAAAATGAGAATGAGAGTTTAAACAATTTGCCCTAAATCACACATTAGCAAGGGGCCAGAATAAGGAGCCCAACTCATGGCACTTTAACCCTCGAGCCCATATTCTCAACAACCACAGCATATTTCCTTTCTAAGGGGAAGGGAAGCAACATACATTTAGTGAAAACGCTCCTGGACTATGAATGAAAAGACCTGAGTTTTAAGCCCATTCCTGTCACTAACTAGTCACGTTACCTTGGACTAAACCCTTTCCTTACTTGAGTCTAAATTTTCTAATCTAGAAAAATAAGCAGGGTGGAATAGATGTTTCTCAGATTCCTTTTAGTTTCAAGGTTCTATGAGTCTGTAAGTACAAATTTATTACTAAAGGCAGAGGCTTATGAATGCATCTTGTATACAGCATTTCTTGTTCAAATAGAAATCTTTGTTTCTAATTTAGCAAAATGGGATTGCTCTGGGCTATGTGCCTACATATAGAAATAGACTTATAATATAAAACTGGATATTAGCATGAAGGTCATTGAGAATCCCATCCCTAAAGACAGGATGTAATAATTACACACAAGTACTAAACATGACATTTAATACTTTGATTTTTTTTCCTTATTGTTTTCTTCTAGAAATAAGGCTAACTTACCTTGCAGCTTGACTTGGCTTCATAGGGCATAAATTTTTCTCCATGTCTAAAGTTTTGCCAGTCTGGAAATGTTTAAATATTTAGGTATTTTGTTTCTGACATACAGCAAATTTTTCCAAGCTTTGTAGCTCAACAGTCCACCATTTCTGGTACTAAGACATAATACAAAGAATACAGTGTTAACATAGTCTTCTCCCAATCAGTGAGGCAGTATGATTTGTGATGAATGGTGGGTATTAATGCCTACAGATTTAAATCCATTTGTAGCACAAATAATCAATTTGGAAAGAAAAACACGTCTAGCCTCCAATTTAAAGAAAAACAAACCAAATATAAGTAACCAGCTATGTTTTTTCAAATATGTAGTTAAGGGCAACAAGGATACCTCTGTGCTTCTGCCTGCTGAGAAGTAAATGACAGAAAAGCAGTTTCAAAAGCATCAGATTTTTTAAATGTGAAGTTTACCATCTTTCGTTGTCATTTTGCTTTGCCTGTAAATTCTTCAGTGTCATCTCACTGGGTGTTGGATACATTTTGCCCAGTGATGCTGATAACCACAGAGAATAGGAGTTAGGTTTTTTGCTGATAACTAGTTTAATTGTGCAGAGTGAGGCTTTTCTGAGGTTTTACATGCACAATTAAAGTTCATGATGCTGGAGGCAGTCAAGTTAGCAGGAAAGTTGGGCTAGGATCCCAGTGGAAAACTGAGAGGCACAATTTTCAAAGTATGACTTTTCAATAATTATGAATGTCCTATGTGTTAAGATAGATGATAGGTCAACACTTAGGCTATTCAGATCCCCAGACTATAAATTTGGATGTTCATCATTACCAAGATGTGTTCTTATGATATTTACCACCATATATACCCTGATCCAGAAGAGTGGTAGACCTTATCTCAGAAATAAGTGCTCATTTACTAAAAAAGTTGATTCCATAGAAGTAGAGTAGAGTAAAGCTAGAGTAGAGGGGAGAAGGAAAGGGGGAAGGGAGAAGGGAGGTGAGAAGAGGGTGATCAATGTGTACAATGATATAGTTAGATAGGAGAAATGAGTTCTGGTGTTCTCTATTGTACAGTAGGGCAACTATAATAACAATAATGTATTGTATATTTCAAAATAGCTAGAAGAGGAGATTTTGAATGCTCTCACCACAAATAAATGATATTTAACATGATAGATATGCATATTATACTGATTTGATCATTACATGACATGCCCATGTACAGAAACATCACATTGTATTACATAAATATATACAAGGGGTGTCCTCCCAAAAATTGAATTCATGTACAAAATATTGTATATTTATTCTTACATGTTTAAACTTCATTTGCTTTCAAAGTACTTTTTGTTTGATACAACACACCTATCGAGATGGTTTTCACTGCTCAAAACAGTTTTTGACCTCGCCAATTTTGATACCTTTTAGTGCTTCTGCCATTTTTTGTTTCACCTTTTCCACATTGGTAAAACATTTCCCTTTGAGGACTCTTTTCATCTGGGGAAACAAAAAAAAATTGTTGTTCAGGGTGAGATCTGGTGAATGGTGAAGGTGGGGTACTGGGGTCATGTTCTGTTTGGTCAAAAACTACTGAACACTCAATGCAGTGTGGGCAGGTGCATTGTCATGGTGGAAGAACCATTCACCTGTTTGCCACAACTTGGGACATTTCTTCCACAAATCATGATACAACTGTCTCAAAACTTCCAGATCAAAACTTTGGATGACCGTTTGATTTTTAGGAACAAATTTTGAGTGTACTACAAGGGACCTGCCTTCCAAAAAAATAATTCCAGGTTTTTTGGTCCTTCCTCACACAATGATTGTGTATCAACCGAAAATAAAATAAAAATTAAGCCAAAAAAGAAACAAGTGCTCATTGAGATCAATAATTTTAAATGTATTCTAAGACAATGAATACAACAAATTTTAAACTGAAGTTTTCTAGTAGCCTAACTTTTAATGGAAGGAGCTTTATGATCCCTTTCTTATCCTCATTATCCAGTGAAAAAAATCTGATTAATAATTCCTAACTGCTAGTTATCTATATGACTATGAGGAAATCCCTTAAATCCCCTTGGCCTTAGTTTCTGCATCTGTAAAGTAAGGTATTGAACCCAATGATTCAACCCTTTCTAGATGGAAAAAAAAAAGTTGCCATTTTGAAGCATTAGTATTTAGAGATTTAGGACTTGTTAGCACATTTTGTTTTTTTCTCAAACCCTTGTTCTTTGGTTTTCTAAAAACATGTACAGACTCAAATTGAACTGAGATTAGTAGAATGAGACATTCTATTTCAATGATGGCTGATCCAAGGAAAGTTGCAACATTCACATCAAGTTCAATGAAAAAATGCCGCATAAAAATAATCACCTACATGGTAAACAATATTTACTAATCATCTACTATCTATAGGGTACTTTTACTCGCATTTTACTTACATTATTGAATTTAATTCTCATGACAACCTGTTGGCCTAATCGAGGACATCCATGAAATAACATCTTTCCCTTCTACCTTAGCTCTGATCTAATTGAGAACTAAGAGATAGGCACATGGAAAACAAAATTTTACGCATACTAGTAAAACAATTAAAAATAAATTGGAGAGTGAGACGTTCATCTGTGGACATGTAAACTTCATAATACTGACCAACAAAACAAAATTGGACAGACCCAATACCCAAAACTGGACAGATGAGAAATGCAAGAAATCCCAGGCAGCACAGGGTAACTACAGGCTTTTCCCACCATCTAGGCCCCCATGATATGGAGATGCAGTATAAAATGCTTGTTCCTTACAGTAAGCTTATCTCCCAAGGAAAAGAAAATAGGATAAGTTGAGCTATAAATACCCTGCTTCGCTTCCACACGTACCAATTAGTAATCTCACTGCACTTCCTTGAAAAATGATAAGAGCCAAACCATGAAACCAGGAATGACAGTGGACCTCCATCTAAACATAAAGAGATATTGAACATGGGTGTGGGGGGTAGGGGTGGTATCAGTGAATAGCTCTTAAGAAAACCAAACTCTAGAGAAACTAAGTATCTTGTTGAAGTTCATACAACTAGAAAGAGAAATTAGGATTCAATACTAGTTCTCTCTGGCTCTAGGAGCCATGCACATTCCTCTATTCTTTGTCTGTATTGGTATGCTATAGTTTCCAACTTAGCTATTTTTTACTACTAGCTGAGAACACATTCAATAATTACATTTTCAATTGAAAAATATCTTGTTGTGCAAGAATTATAGATTATGGCTCTCTCTCCACTACTATTACCATACACAAAACATCAAAGTACCAGTATGGGATTATATTTCAAGAGAGAGTGACTTAATTCTCAAACTGACTGATAGGAAGTATCTTTCCCTATGTCAGAAACACAGCAACTTTTAGGATTTTATGTTTCACTTTTTGTGGATTTTTAAAATCACAAGAATATGAAGTAATTTTAACTTTTATGCTATTTTTAACCCTGTCACTTCCTATACTAGACCATGTAAATAATGAAACAGCAGTGCATTCATTCTAATGGAATACGTTTCTAAGGAAAGACAATGTTTTATGACATCATCAAAGGTTACAAATACTAACCATGTAAATATATTTCAATTAATAAACCAAGGGTCAATTTTTAAAATGAAAAATATCATCCTGGGAACAGAAGGACTGAGAGAAAATCCAGTCTCTCCAGCTAAAAGATAAAGTTATTATTTAAAAGAAAGCAGTAGCTTTCTCTGAAGTACATTAATTGAACTTAGCAGAACAGAGAACTATGGAACAAGGTCCTAGAGTGAAAAGAGTAGAAGTCATGTGTCAATAGGAATTGGCAAATTATTCAAGAAGAGTAAGGAGTCTGTGATGGTGGTTCAGTGAGACCCAACATATGGGAAGCAGCATCACCATGTCAACATGGGGATAAAGTGCAAGATCCTGGGTCTCTTAAATGTTATTACCTCTGCTAACAAAGTTTCTGACAACATTGGAATGTACATCTTTAATAGAGGTCTAGCTACTTTGAGTAGATACCTGGCCTTTGAATGGTCCTTTTCTCCCAAGTCTGCATTATATAAAAGATACAAAAAGGGAACCAAATCATCTAGCAAAAGTGATGGTGAAAACATCCTATCTTCCCTGATAAGTGGTGTATAAAGATTTGAACATGCTGAAATTGAAATTATCCAAAAGTAGTCTACAGCCATACCACCCTGAACACACCCAATTTTGTCTGAAATCATTCAAAAGTAGATTTGTTTTTAAATCTAAACAAACATTATACAGGGAATTCTGGAAGATACCATAGTGAAAATTCTCATTAGATGTGTCACTAAATCATGTAAAATGCAGGAGGTAATCACAAATTTATGGGTTGCATTTCATTCTCTGCTACAGAGAGCATCTCATTACTAGCTCAAAGTTGGAAAGCTTTGAAGATATCATTAGTCTTAAAAAGATTATTTATTTATTTTATTCTTGATGCTAACAAGAGCTAGTATGAGAAGGCTAGGAAAGAAAGGGCATCATTATCAAGTTTTCATACACTATTTCCAAGGAAACATTGTATTATTTGTGCATATTAGAAGTAATAGATGAGAAGACATTAAATAAGAAGAAGCTGATTCTCTAGCCGAACTATCTAAATTTAAGTCTAAATCCTGACCTCTTAAATATGTTTAAGGAAATCATCATCACTTATATTAAAAGGCTTTTCAAGATTAAAATTACTGCTGACAATTTAGGAATGCATTTCCACATTATTTAACCTCTGAGAACCTATGTGATAATCATGTACATCATGTAAAAGAACAATGAAAATGTTAGTCTTTGTCTTCTGTGTTTAGGTTTTGTCAGAAAAGAAGCACAGAAAAAGGTTTTGGGTCAAAATTGAATATCTAGTTTTCTTCTCTGATTATCACAGGTTTGCACTTTGCCTTATTATGTATTTGATAAATATATAATGGAATGACTTAATTGTCCTTTATTAGGTATACTTAATATATAGTAGTCAACCAAAGAACATATTCTCTAATGATCCCAAAGTTTTTAAAGGAAAAAAAGAACTAGCATCTCATTCATTGAATAAATATTTATTAAAAATATACTATTTGCCTATGCTTTGTTAGACCCTGGAAGTATAAAAAATAAGGCAGACACTGTCCCTGGCTCATAGGGAACTTAAAGCAATTAGAAAGAGCAGACATTAAATAATTAAGTAATTATAATATCATTGATTTTTAGTAATCTACTCAGGCTGCCATAACAGAATACTACAGACTAGGTGGCTTAAATGACATTTTTTTTTTACATTTCTGAAAGCTATCTGTTCAAGATCAAGGTGACAGCAATATTAATTTCTGGTGAGCCTTCTCTCCTTGACTTACAGATGACTGCCTTTTTGCTGTGTTTTCACATGTTCTTCCCTCTGTGTGTGCACAGAAACAGAGAGATCTTTGGTATCTCTTCCTCTTTCCATAGGGATACTAGTACTATTAGATGAGGGCTCCACCTTTATTACCCTATTTAATCTTAATCACCTCCTAAAAGCCCTGTCTCCTTACACAGTTACATAGAGGGTTAGGGCTTCAACATATAAATCTGAAGGAGCTACAAATCAGTTCATAACACATTTTGATACATGCTACAAAGAGATATATACAGTACGGTATTATAGCATACATATGACTGTGATAACCAGTCTAGGGGTTCAAAGAACCTTTTCCTGAAGAAGTTATCTAAGCTTAGCTTAAAACACGAGCAAATATTTAGCTTGGACAAAAACAGGGGGAGACTGAAAAAGCAGTAAAAGCATGTAAAAAGGTTGCAAAATATTACACACTCAAAGAAATGAAATAAATTCAAAGTAGCTGGAGCAGAGAGAGGGAAGACAAGAATGACAAAGCTGAATAGGCAGGAAGAGGACAGATCATCTTATGAGCCTCATGAAAGAGTTTGAACTTTATCCTAAGTGTAATGAGAAGCCATTTTATGATTTTAAATAAGGGTTAGGTTTACTCTTAGAAAGAGAACTCTGACTGCAGTAGATGAGTGTGAATGTGTGTGTGCCTGTGTCTGAATATTCTTATTTTACATATAGTCCTAGAGGAACCTAATACATAGCCACACACTGTCAAGCATGCCTACTTTCAATTTTCAACTATGTTTCTGACATGCTGCTATATGAGATTAGGTGTTTTTGCCCCTCTCTTTCATGGGGGAAAATGTGGACTTGAAAGAGCAGGGAGATGGTGTCCCCGACTTAATACTCTTTACCTCTATCTTTTCTACTTTCGATGATAATAATATTTAAAATTCATAATAGTAAATAGTATTTATTGATCACATACCATATGACAGACATACCGATAATTACTTTAAATGGGTATCTTATTTAATCCTTAAACAATTCTATGACATAGATATTATTTTTATATTTTACAGATTATGAATCTAAGGCTTTGAAAGTGGTTGCAAAAATTGCCACAGATAGCAAAGCTGAGAGGTAGTAGAGCTGTGATTCAAATTCCATTATTGAAAGTTACAGCCCATACTCTTTACCAAAAGACATTTTGCCTACCAGTGATGTATGCCCAGGCTGTCTTAGTAGCAGTGCACAGTAAGGAAATGCAAAGAAGAAAATCATACCCTCCTCTGGTCACATAACTGCATTCACCTTTATTGCCTCTGCCTGGAAAAGTTTCAACAGATTATAGAAATGTCGGATCATTATCAACTTGAGAAAAGATGTTCTCTTCATTTCATCATTCTGTAGAAATAATGCACAAATCCAAAAGTATAAGGTCTCTAAACCTCACTGAAGGAAAGGAATAGAGGAGGGTAATGGGTTTTCCATCACGTGTCTATTTAGTGTAGTCTTTCACCTTACCAAAGGCCATCTGGTCCCAAACTCCAATTGCAGAATTGTTAAAGGAAAATAACAGGAAATTGGAGATGGCTATGCAATGTTTATTTCCAAGTAAAAGTATAGGTTGAATTTTCTAATTTCCTTAATAGGCATAATGCTAGCCTGGCAAATTATTAAAAGTTTGGATTTAATTCAAATATTTGGTTATATATTTCATTAAGGTCATATTTACTGGAGCACAAGGCAATCTATAGTAACAAGCATCAGAAGTCTATTTTACTGCCCATATTATGAGCAGATGGAGCATAGATGTTTAAAAATGCCAAACCTTTTGATTAAGAACCCGATTATAGTCAGATCAGGATAAAGAATAATGACCCCATACAAAGGTTTTCTGCATTTCAAAATACTAGTGGACCTTTACTTGACTTCTTTGTAATCAGATATGAGAGTTTCATAAAATCTGGAGTTTGGAAAACAAAAACTCCAACCTCACTAAAATGAGCAGAGATCGAAAAGAGCTTATTTGTAGCAAATCAAGGACAGACATTTCCAGTGTTGCCAGATCAATCAGTTATTACTGTTATCAGGCAACAGGGGGTATATTTTTGGAAATAATGGCTTATAAAAGTAGCAAAGATGAAAATAAACATGCACATAAGTCAAGAATGTGTTTTTGGTTAATGAAATATTAATAAAAATCAGGATAATTTGGGGGACATTTTGTGTCTGATGTTGATACCACAAATGATCTTCTATGGTACAATAAAATACCAGATGCTAAACATATAGGGGGTTCTACTTCTATGAATAAGATCCTCCTTCCCCACAGAATAACAGTGTTTGGCCTGGGACCTTGTCCAATTCCCTAGAGAGTTAACATACCCTTGGAATTTCTCCAGTCTTTCAAGAATGTATCCCAATAAGAGGGCTACTATAAGAGGTCTAAGCTGGTCAAAAACTAGTAAGAGCCCTTTGAATGCAGAAGCACAAAAAAGGTATATCTGAATTGTTTCCACCTAAAAAGCAGTATGATATAGTGTTGTATAAGTTTTGAAGTCTAACAAAATTAGGTTTAAAACTCAGTTATGGCTTCAACATGGCTGACTAGAGACATCTGGCACTTGCCTCCTTCATTAGGGAGGATCAAAATAGCAATCAGATAATCACATTTTGAATAGATGATAAAATACAGAATGCTGGAATTCAACAGAGAAATGACAGGAAATATTTAAGGAGAAAAAAAAGAATGTAGTAAAGCAGCCTGCTCAGTTGAGAGTTTGAAGAGGCTACCCAATGTGGGGAAAGGGTAAGTGAGTAACATCTAGTGGTCTATATTTCCACCATAGACTTCTGTAATCCTAACCACGGGAGAGTTGTTTGACCTATGTTGTCCAGAAGACTAATACAGAAAGCTACCTGGAGATTGTGTGATGGCAGTGCTTCAGAGAAGGAGCTCATGCCAGATCTCACACCCCTGTGAGTCGTAAGCAGCTACAGCACAGTGTCATTATGAAAGTCCAACCCCACCAGACTGCATCCTGTCCTGGGGCCAACATTTCCTGGATCTTTACATCCCTGAAGCCCCATTGACATACCCCACACTCAGCCAGGCACTGCTGCTATCTGTTACCATCAGGGCCAACACAAGAGCCATTGGTAGCAATCCCATTGCACCTAGCAGGAGGGCTGCTATACAGTTTAAATGACCTTGATGAAAGGCTACTCCCTTATAGCTGCCATCTGGGGCCTAAGCAAATACCCCCCAGTCAGCTGTGTACAGCTGCTGCCACTTAAATAAATCCCACTTGCCCCAGAAGCAGGACCAAAGAGACAATCATTGCTGCCCCAACTCAAACATTGCACTAGAGGCCTGGGGATTACCATATTAATGCTTACCACAGCCAGTGCTCACACACACCACTTGAGAGCCTGAGAAAATGGCCACTCAGCTCAGCTCTGCCTCCCCTCTCTAGTGCCTGAACACGACATCCAGGGGTCTTGGGATTTTCCTTCACCATTCACCACTGTTGGCACCTGAGTACTCCTCTCAGGTGCTTGAGGACAGGCCTACACAACTTGCCACTACCACCACAGCTGGCATCCATCTATACACATCACCTGTGGGCCTGGGGACTGGCCTGCCCAACTTGCTGCAGCCACTACCAACACCAGTGCAGACTGCTGGGGAGCCAGAAAATTGTCCTTCCACAGCTACTGCCATATCCAATGCCATACCCACTGCCCAGGAACCAAAGAAACTGCCCATCTGCATGACTCACTAGTGCAACTGCTGATACCCAAATAAGCCACACTGGATGCCCAAGAATCAGCTCACCTGGGCCCACTAACACCGGTGACAGTGTATGCTACCCTGGGCCCCAAGGGCACTCATGCTCAGTACACCACTTTCACTACTGGAGCTGAAAAACTGACCAACTTGTTGCCCTCATTTTTAGCAAAAGTTTACCACAGGCTTCACTAACAACTACACCCGAAGTCTCTGAGGAAATCACAGACACTACTGATATTGTTCACACTTAAAAAAATTATATGAGGACTATACTACTTCAAGCAAGTGATCTACCCAACCAACACCACAAATACCTCTTCAAAAAGTCACCCTCTACCAAAGCAAATTCAAAAAATTGAAAGAAGCAAATGTTACAGCAGAGGCATAAATATCAGCATAAGGACACAAAAAACACGATAAGGCAAGGAAATATGGCCCCTCCTGAGGAATGCAATAATTAATCAACAACAGATTCTAATCACAAAGAAATTTATTAAATCCAAAATAAAGAATTCAAAATAATGACACTAAAGAATCGTAGTGGAATACAGGAGAACTTAGGAAAGCACTACAAAGAAACCAGAGGCCAGACACAGTGGCATATGCCTGTGATCCCAGTGCTTTGCGAGGCCAAGGTGGGAAGATCACTGGAGGCCAGGAGTTTGAAATCAGCCTAGGCAACATAAAAATGAATGAAAAAAGTCTGTGTGACATACGGGAAACCATAAAATTAAGACATATTAAAAATTTTAGTGTCCCAAAAGGTAAAGATAAAATAAAAAAGGCAGACAATCTATTTAATGAAAAAAAGCTGAAAATTTCTCAAATCTAGCAAGAGATTTAGACATTCAGATACAGGAAGTTCAAGGATCTGCAGACAGATACAATTCAAAAAGGTCTGCTACATGGCACATTATATTCAAACTGTCAAATACTAAAGACAGAGAGAAAAGAATCAGGTTGCTTATCAGAGAACTCTCATCAGATGAATAGTGTATTTCTAGCAGAAAAATTATACGTCAAAAAAGAATGACTGAACAGTATCCTATCATGTGTACATACCACATTTTCTTTATCCATTCCACTTTTGATGGGTACCTGAGTTGGTTCCATGCTTTCTGCAGCAACATGGATGCAGCTGGAGACCATTATACTAATTGAACTATTACAGAAACAAAGAACTTAATACCACATGTTCTCACTCATAAGCATGCCCTGATCACTGGTCATATGAATACTAGGGTAGGATTGGCAGACACTGGACTGCTAGGGGTGGGAGAGAGGGAAGAGGGATAGGAGGCACAAGTCAACACACTGAGTACCAAATCCACTATCAGGGGGAGAGAGGGCCCACTAGAAACCCAAATTTCACCTGCATGTGAATTACTCTTGTAGTAAACCCTCACTTGTATCCCACAACCCCCCCAAAATAATAAAAAGATTGGGATAATATATTTAAAGTGCTAGGAGAAAATAAATTGTCAGCCAAGAATATTTTACCCAACAAAGCAATTCTTTATAAATGAGGGAGAAATGAAGTATTTCCTAGACAAGCACAAGCTGAGAGAATTCACCACTACTACAATGGCTTTCCAAAAAAATGCTTAAGAAAGTTCTGCCCATAGAAGTGAAAGAAACACACAAAATTTGATAATACATAAAATTTATAAAACTCACTAAGTACACCAAGCATTAAAAAAGAGGAAGAGAAGGATTCAAATGTTCCCAATACAGAAAACCACCAAACCATAATGATGAACAATGAGAAACAAAGAAAGAAATAAAGGATATAAAAACAACCAGAAACAAATTAATAAACTGATAAGTAAAAGCCCTCACATATAAATAATAACCTTGAATGTAAATTGATTATTTTTCACTTAAAAAATAGACTGAGTGAATGGGTTTTTTTAAATGACCCAACAATTTGGTGCCTACAAAAAACTCATCTCTCCTGTAAAGAAACATATAAGTTAATGGATGAAAAAAATATTCCATGCAAGTGGAAGCCAAAAATGACCAGGAGTAGTTATAGTTATTAAAATAAAGTAGACTGTAAGCCAAAAACAATAAAAAAGAAACAAAGAAGTTCATTTTATTAATATTATGAAAAAGAGATCAATTTAGCAAGAGAATATAACAATTCTAATCACATGTGCTCCCAAAACCAGGACACCCAGGTATATAAAACAAATATTATTAGACTTAAAGGAAGAGATTAGCTACAACACAGTAATAGTTTGAAACTTTAGCACCCCCACTCAGCATTAGACATACAACCTAAATGGAAAGTAAAAGAAACACTGGATTTAGATGGCACATTAGATCAAGTTGAACTAACAGAACATTTATAGAACATTTCCTCTAACAGCTAAAGAATACATATTCTTCTCATTGACAGATGGAATATTCTCTAAGATAGATCATTTTTTAGGCCATAAAAAAGTCTCAAAAGATCCTTTTTTTTTTTTTTTTTT
>NW_007260271.1:2199-7671 GCF_000164805.1 Carlito syrichta | reverse complement strand
GGGAAGGGCACCATCTTATCCTTAGGGATAAGAAATAAGCTCAGAATCAGATGGCTCCTGTTTGTTTGACCCTGCTCTACCACTTACAAGTTGTGTGACTGTGGACAAATTCCAAACTCAGATTTAACTCTCAAGGTTTTTTTTTCTCAGTTATAAAATTGGATTGGTAATAGTACCTATTGTGAGATAGCTGACTGCAATAGGTTGTGTGAGATTTAAATGATATCATGTACATAAAATAGTTAGGGTATGGTACACCAATGTTGATAGCTGCTGTATTCACAACAGCTAAAAGTTGGAAACAATCCAAGTGTCTACTGATGGGTGAATGGATAAACTTAATGTGGCATATACACACAGTGTATCATGAACATCATTTCGTCTTTAACAAGGAGAAAGTCTGGGCACATACTGCAACTCAGATGAACCTTCTTACTGTTTCTTTTAAAGACAGGGTCTTGCTCTGTCATCCAGGCTAATGTGCCGTGGTGTGATCATAGCTCCCTGCAACCTTGAATTTGTGGGCTTAAGTGATCCTCCTGCCTCAACCTACCACAACACCCAATTAATTTTTTAATGTTTGTAGAGGTGAGGGTCTTGATGTGTTGCCCAGGCTGGTCCTGAACTCCTGGCCTCAAGCAATTCTCCTGTTTCAGCTTCCTAAAGCCCTGAGATTATAGGTGTGAGCCACCATATTTCGTCCAGATGAATCTTAAAACATTATGCTAAGAGAAATAAGCCAGACATGACACATATTGTGTGATTACATTTATATGAAATACCTAGAGTAGTCAAATTCAGAGAGACAAAAAAATAGAATGGTGGCTGCTGGGGATGGTAACTTGGAGTTACTGCTCAGCGAGTGGATATAGGGTTTCAGTTTGGGAAGATAAAACAGCTGTAGTGGTGATGGCTATAGAATGTGAGGGTGCTTAATGCTACTGAACTGTACACACAAAAACAGTTGAAATGGCAAATTGTATGTTATATATGTTTTATCACAGTAAAAAAAATTAGTATATGATTGGATTCAATATTGCTAATATCTATTGAAAGCTTCTGAAGCAAAAAATAATAAATAGTAGTAGTAATAGTGGTAATAGTAGGAAAAAGTGGAAATTAAGCATATTATGTCTTGCAACATCTAGTTCAGAGCTTTGCAAAAATATTAAATAATAGGTACTAGGCCGGGCTCGGTGGCTCAGTCTGTAATCCCAGCACTTTGGGAGGCTGAGGCAAGTGGATTGCCTGAACCTACAGGTTCGAGACTGGCCCAGGCAATTTGGCACGATCTCATCTCTACGATAAATAAAAACTAGCCAGGCGTGGTATTGCGCCTTTAATTTTGGCTACTTGGAAGGTTGAGACGAAAGGATCACTGGAGCCTAGCAGGTCGAGGCTGCGGTGGCCGGGACAGAGACTCTGGGACAGAGTGAGACTTCAACTCAATAATAATGATGATGATGATGATAATAGTAATAGGTACTAATGAAATTAAACCCAAGTCTCTATAGTAGAATAAATCAGAATAAAATAGGAAATAATGCCAAATGATGTCAGTTATTATCAAAGAAATGTTAAAATTCTGAAAGAGCTTGTTTAATTAAGTTATGGTGGGTCTACAGGGGGTGGGGAGCTGTCAAGTGATGTGTAATTACTTTACATGGAATAAATTCCCTTATAGTTTTATTTAAATTGACTACCACACTGCCAGTAGTGTAATATTGACAATTTGAAAACAAATTCGACAGAAAAAAAACCTCAATAAGATTAAAGCATTTCTCTCTTTACCATTGACAACTATTCAATTATTTTTTTAAATGGAAAATATGATTGTCTTATTATGAAATGTCTATACCAGTTTTAACTTCTATATTTAAAATGTGATATGTTTTTTCCTGCATTTTAATTAATTGTATAAGTGGTCCCAATCAACTGATGAGTGGTTTTAAAATTGCTACTATAATTGTCAACCTGGAGAACTCTTTGCTATCTTATTTGTACTTCACTGGAAATTAAAGTTCAATTTCATACCTAATTTTATACATAATGTTTTGTAGAAAATCACCATTTAGGATTATTCCTTCCGGTGAAATATATATGCATATTTTCTGTTTACAATGAACTGATCCAGGACTATTCCCATAATCCCATTTGATTTTTAAATATGTCAATTGGTATAGCAATCTCCATGGCTCACACTGAAGAATATAAAACGGAGATGATGATTGTGATTGTACTGATAATTCCTTCTATACTATAATTTTAGCTTTTAAAAATTTTGAATGTGACCTGGCACAGAAGTTGTATTTTTTTATATCATAGAACTTTTTTTTCAGTTTTTAAAAGTTGTGTTCTATTTAGAAAGTTTAGCATTACGGGGGTTTAGAGAACATGGTTTTCCTTCCATGTACCTTCCTATGTATTTTTTATGTTGCTCAAAGCTGCTGAATTTTCAAAAATTTTATTCAGATTTAGAAATGCCCCGAATGTCATAGCTTCCATGAAGAGTTTCAAGTGTACCATCTTACCACTGTCTGTTTCCTATTGCAGAAAAGCTGTAAGAAGATTCTAGAGTCAATTTAGATTGCTTGCCAAAATAGTTTTTAACTGATTTGTTATTTTCCCTAACCAGAATAAAGAATTGCATGGTTTGGGGTATCTATATATATCTAAAAGTGAATTCATACTACAGTTCAGATACGTAAATAAATTTATGTAAAATACATTTTAGAAAAGAGGTTGCAACAAGCAGAGGTCTGTGAAGTGTTGTGAGAAGGATGACTCAGGGAAGTAGGAGGAGGGTGTGGAAATCACCCGGTGACCTGGACCCAAAGAAGAAGGGCCCGAGTCCTAGGGTCTCAGCCAGACTGCTAACTTTCCACCACAATTCTCACTCTTCCTGTCATATTCTTCAGTGAACTACAATCCAACAAAAATAAAAAATCATGGTTCTTGAAAGCATTATCAATCCAAAATATGATTTTAACAGTCCTAATTTATGGGAGTGATAATGGAAATCTCTTCATGTTTCCTCTAGAAATTCATGATTTGAAGGCTATGTATATATCCTATTTTGCTGTAATATTCAAACAGCGCTCTTAACTCTTTATGCAAAGAAGCACAAAGGGATGGAAAAGTAATCACATGTGTTTGATTAATTTATATATATCATTTTGTAAAATTGATAAATGTTGAGATGATCAATATATGTATGTAATTAAGTACATCTATACATGCATACACACTAACTGCAGAAAAATCAGTACCATTATATAAACATAAAGTTATTGAAATTTGGGCTTGATTTTTAAACCTGACTTTGCCGTCAGTAAGTTTGCATGATATTTCCTAGAATTGCAAGTTGCCAAGTCTTTCTATATTCCTAAAAGATGATGATGCATTGTATACCAAAAAGGCAAAAACGAAAAGAAAACTTTATTTTTCATTTTTCTTAACTATCACCTTAAGAAAACTGTATGATTCAAGTTCATTTAAGGCGAAAGCTTAAAAATGTAAACATCTCAGAACTCATACTAGTGTCTAGTTATTCCTTTTGCTTATCAATTTTTTTCTTTTTATGATTAACTATACCTTGAGTTGTGAACATTCATTGGACTGGATCAGCAGCATTTTTATATGAGACTACTTTCCATTTTAATAACTACATACTCTCTTCTGTTAGTGTGAAATAGGGGTGCAGAAGCAGAGATGAAATGGATAGTATTGCTGGAAGCAATCTAAAACAGGCTAAGCAAAGGCATGTATGTATTTTGTCTTCCGTTTTCCATTTCCAGAAAGTGCTTGCGTGAACTCTCATTCCCAGCCAGAAGCAATACTTTATTAATAACTCATGAGAGCTGAAACCATGAGCTCTGATGTGAAAAGCACAGCCAGAGAGCAGGCTCATAGGTTGGAATGGCAGTTAACAGTGGTATGTGAGAACTAATTTCAAAGAAAGGGATACTTCAGAAATTTACGTGATTTACTGCAGACACAAAGCCAACGGAGGTATTGGATTTTTTTCTCTTGATTCTTCATATTTCTTCACTACACAAATGTCCTCCCAGCCAATCACGTTTCCTTAAAACACTGACTAGTTTCTATAATAGAGAGGCAGAGAAAATATTTACCTAATATTTCTCATTTTTAAAAATGGCTCAGGGTTTTTGTAAGGGACTTATAATATTATATATTTATTTCTGATCTTAGAAACCATAACTTCTATTGAAAACTTAGTACCATACCTTAAAATCATATTAACACATAAAATCAGAATTATTATATTGGGGAAATGACCCATAAATGGTTTGTTATAGCATGTGATCTTCAACTCTCTGAAATTTCCACTACTCTGCACAGTTTAATATCCCAAAACAGAATAGGATGGGAAATTCAGTTGTTTTGTATTGGGAATCTAAGAGAAAGAAATTGATAAGAGTATGCAATATAAAAATCTAAAGAATGCCAGTCTCTGATATAATAACGTTAAAGTAACAAATATTTAAAGTGCTAACCTTATAATAGTTAAGTTTTCACCTACATTTTTTCATAAAATCAAAATTCTTGCCTATTCCTCTTCTTATTACTAAGCTTCCCAACAGGCCTAAACATTAAATGTGCCAATTTACATATACAGTAAAGAGACCTGAAAAGTAGGGCCATAATAAAATGGAAATTATTTTGCCTGAGGATATTGGTTACCAAATTTTAAAAATCTGTTTCTCCTAATAGTTATTATAACTAATAAGTCCAATAACATCTTTTTTTAACTTTTTTCTCAGATTTGTAACATATAACAGTGTGAATCTGTTACAAAAGTTGAATGATTCAGCTGAGTACAGGCAGAAAAAAAGCATGATGTGTTCTGTGGCAAATGCTTTTTGATTGAAGAAATATGTAGATTTGTAGGAAATTTAATTTTACATATTTGTGCAAGTAGCATTATGCTTCACCAGCCCATGAAATTTATTCAATCAAAATTGATCTAAAATAAGTTTTAGTACTATGAAGGAAAGTGATAATATTCATAAAGATGTTAGCATAGGTTAAGCATGATAACACAGAATATTTGGCTAATCTGAATCTCTAAGGTTGCTTTTAAAATTATTTAAAAATTTTTTTTGAGTTGATAAGAGTATACAATTAAATACATGGGCATACTCCTATATAGCCAGAGCCCCAAAGAAGTTATAGATTAGTTTATCATCCTATAACTTTTTTTATACTTTTAATTCATTACCTAGGCACCTTCCACCCACCACTGTCCTAATTTCTTTCATTACTTCTATCACTATTATTTAGCTTGTATTTTTGAACTTCAAACAAATGGAATCATACAGTATCAGAATCATTGAGAAACTTGTGTATTCGGCTTCTTTCAGTAAGCATGAGGTTTCTGGATCCATCCATGCTGTTACTTGTATTTGTAGAGTATTCTTTTTTTATTGTTAAGTAAGTTTTCATTATATA
>NW_007260271.1:0-1842 GCF_000164805.1 Carlito syrichta | reverse complement strand
GTTTATGGAACAGTAAGCAGCCTGCATATTAGCATATTTGTATCTGTTTTCCTCATCCCCAACCCACAGGAGATATGCAAGGGGGCACACATGAGTTTTACACTCCTAGCAGACTTGTCTTGCAGCTGAGAAATAATGATCTCGGAGAATTCACTGCATTTATAGCAGGTAGTAAGCAAGACAGCTATTTGTCTGGAAGAAGATGTAACCTTATCTCTCAAGAGTACCAACTGCATAAACAGCCATCAAAAAATAGTTCACAGAGGAGAATTCAGGGCTTTGTATTCTTAGCACACTCAACAAAGCATGTAGGTGTGCAAGATGCACAAAATGTACTGTCTTTCCATATATTATTATGTATCAACAACATGATCCTGTATGTAGATCTTCTAAGAAGTCCAGAAATTTACTTTAAAAAGTACAGTACTGAACTAATAAATAAGTTTATCAAGTTTACAGGATACAACATTAATATACAAAAATCATTCCTATTTCTATGTACTTGTAACAATCTGAGAACAAATTAACAAATCAATTCCATTCACAATAACATAAGAAAATAAAATAATTGGAATAAATCTTACAAAAGATGTTTAGGACTTGTTCATAGAAAACTATAAAACATACCTGTTGGAAAATAGAGCAGATGTAAATAAATATAGAGACATACTATGTTCATGGATTGGAAAAACCTGGAATTTTTATACTTTTTGGTGGGAATGTAAATGTTACCACCATCTTGGGAAATCATTTGGCGGATTCTTAAAAAGTGAGAGTATATATTTACCATATGTCCCAGCAATTCAGCTCCATGAAAATATATGCCCACTCTGAGACTTAAATGTTTATAGCAACATTATTCATAGTAGTCAAAAACTGGAAACAATCCAAATGTCCATCAAGCTAGTGAATTGATAAACATGGTGTGACATATTTTTTGACTTGATTATAATACAGTTTAAAAAAAATCAGCAATACAGTTTAAAAAATTTCTGATATGTCATGATGTCTTTATATACTTAATTCTTCCTTACTGCTCTAAATTATTCTCATAAAGAAATGCCGCCATACTTCTCTCTAGGATTTTTGCTTCAATTTTTTACAACTGTATTCTTTCTTCTACAAATTTTGTTCTTTCACTGTTAAAAAAATTCAGCAATATAAGTGATAGTTCAATTCTCATACAATACTTGGCAAAAAAAAAAAAAAAAAAAAAAGGCGAGGGTGAATAGAAATAGATGACTGGGATAACTCAAGAGTACATGCACACTATATTTGCCATTATATTGCCAACTTTTGACTCTGGAAAAACAAAGTACATGTCTTTTACCTGTTCCTTCTGATAACTTTATTTCAGAAAGTACATTGTATATACAAACATAAGGTTTTGGGGGGTTTTTTTGGGTTTTTTTTGGTGGAGAAAAGACAGACCAGCTAGGAACCTGAGGACCTGAGGATATAGCAGAGTTTGAAAGTGAATTAAAGGTTGCTGTGTATAACTATAAAGGGTAGCAATGAGGAAGATTGTTGTGGTAATGAAGTTCTCTTTCTTGGTTGTGCTGGTGGTTACAGGTCTCTAACCATGTCACAGAGTTACACAGAACTATGCAGACGCATCAACTACCTGGTTTTGATATTGGACCATAATCATATAATATGTAACAATTGGGGGAAATACGTGAAAAGGACACATCATTTCCCTGTACTATCTTTACCACTTCTTCAAGGAGCTAATAATTTCTAAGTAATTTTTTCTTAAGTAATGTTGAATTTCTGGCTGGCAGTTTAATTTTTTGCTACAAAACTGATTCAAAAAGACCATGACCAATGACAGAAGCTGCC
>NW_007260270.1:0-5547 GCF_000164805.1 Carlito syrichta | reverse complement strand
CCTGGGAGGCAGGAGGGGATTGACCTAGGGAACAAGGCCGGTGGAGTGTTGGCACCCAGGTGAAGACATGCCCCTGTGCCAGGGGCTCTCCCATGGGAGGGCTTGGCGGGCGCCTCCAGCTCACCTCTCTGGTGTCCCGGGTTGTCAGAAAGGAGTGGTCCTTGTGATGGGGCCCTGAGAAAAGTGTGTAGTCCAGGTGCAGTGGCTCACACCCTCATCCTGGAATGCTGGGAGGCCAATGCAAGTGGAAGGACTTAGACCAGGGTTCCAAACCAGCATAGGCACCTTGTCGAGACCTCATCTCTACAAGAAGACAAAAAAAGCAGCTGAGCGTGGTGGCGCATGCCTGTCATTCCGGCCACTCGGGAGGCCACAGGTGAAGGATTGCCAATGACACTCAGGGGGAGGCCATGCTGTCAGAGAGCAGGCCCCTGCGCTCCAGCCTGGGCAACAGAGTGGGTTTCTGTGTGAGAAAATTAATACTACCCCCCACCACTACCACAAACACAGGCAGGACTCAGAGTCTCAGCCTGACATACCAGCCCTACAGAGATCCAGGTGATTAGGCCGCCTGAGCCTGCAGGTTCGACATCAGCCAGGACACAGGGTGAGACCTCATCTTGGTCATCAATAATACATCCAAAGATTAGCTGGGCGTGGTGGTGCACGTCTGTGATTTCAGCCACTCAGGGATCCGAGGCAAGAGGATCACCTGAACGTGGAAGGTGGAGTGTGCGGTGGCTGTGAGCATGCCCCTGGCCTCTGGCCTGGGTGACAAAGAGGGATTCCGACTTCAAATAATGATAAACACTACCACCACCACCACCACAACCCCTGACACCCATAGCGAGGAGTCACCCTCAGGGATGGTAGAGGAAAAGTTGCTTTCTGGCCTGTCGTTCGTGGGATGTTTCAAAGGTGGCCACCAGGCATGTCATTCCTGTGCCTTTGGCCACGTGCCCCAGAAGGCTGGCCTCCACCCTCCACACTCATGCCCCATGGCAAAGATGCGTGTGAGCTCATGGAACAGAGGGACCCGAACAAGAGTGGCCATCGGGCACAGAGTGATCAAGGTGCAATGGCAATGCCGAGGGAAGTCCATGTTATGGTCGGCCTGTCTGCCACCCTTGGGTGGGGAAAGTGCCTCTTACTCTCCCAATCACTCCATTGTCCTCTGCCCACACGGACCATTCCCTGGGGAGACATGGATGCCCATTGTGATTCATCTTTTTTTGTCACCACAGTCTCCGTCAGCCAGGATGGGGCATGGTAGCATGATTGTGGCCCCTGGGGCCTCAATCTGTGGGGTTCAGTCATTCCTCCCAAGCCCTGGTTTCTAATTTAGGATAGGAGTCCCCAGGCATCAACAATTTAAGAAACATATTATCTGTCATTTGCCTTTCTTGAAAGCTTAGAGAGGCTACCGGTTACCATAGCTTTTATACGTGAGTTTAAACATATCAAGGAACCGTTCTGATTTTTTAGGTAAACTAAAACATATGGGAGAAGTAGCAGAATAACTTGAAAAAGAAAAAATATGATTAATAACATTTCTGACTTGTGATGAAAAAGGAGTGGGGACTCCTAAGAAAGAGGAATGATTAGTTAAAACAGTAATAAACTTAGCATCCCATGTAACAGGCTGGAACACTGGAGGTTTTGGGATATAAGCACAATAAGATTTTTCGGAATAAATACAACACACCTGTCACCCTATAATAGCCAGTATAGCAACAAAAACAAGAGGGAGTGAGAGAAGTGCTTTTGAGCGTGAACCAGATCCTTGGCGTTGTGGATGAGCGCCTTGATTTGCACCCATGTGGGCTGCCTACACTGTGTAGTCAAAACAGCTTGATGGTAATGTCTGGATTGAGGAGGGGTAGACAACGAATTATGAGATATCTTCAGTCGAGTGGGTGGAGGTGGAAAGTGGTTGTTGAATGGGGAAATGATTCAACTTTGGCACAAACACCTTCTTTTCCTCATCTGCATTCTACTCAGACTGATGGTGTGCTTTATGTCTCGTCTGGCTGTAACTCACCAGAGGTGGGGTGCTGGACATGTCTAATTAGACAATCCTGTACCAAATTAAGTTAGTGTAAGCCCTGGGGAAAAACACAAGCATATTCTGTCCCGCATGTTAAAAGATCATCGGACCCCTTAATCGACCTGTAAGAAGATTTTTTCCATTTTATGATTGTTTTAAACAGATTTCTCAGGACTCCAATGACATCATAGCTGAATGTGCTTGAAAGTCCAAATTGAGATGATTAATTGCAAACATAGCATGATTTACGATATGATGGGAAGAATTATATTTAAATTCCCCTTCCTGCAATTTAATTATTTGATTTTTTAACCTCTGATGGGCTCTCTCTACTATAGCTTTTCTTTGAGGATTATACGGAATTCCTGTAGAATGTGAGATGCCAAACGGGGTACAAAACGACTGAAAAATTTTTGATGCATAAGCAGGAGCATTATCAGTTTTTAATTGTTTAGGATTACACAGCTGTAAAAAAAAAGGGAGAATTAATGTTGAACTAAATCTTTATAGGCTCACCCATTTCTAAGTGAGGCTAAAATTACACTAGAAAATGTATCTACTGTCACATGTAGAAATGACAATTTCCCAAATCTTTGGAAATGAAATGAGTAACATACATTTATCACAAAACATTAGGGTTTAATCTGCAGGGATTAACTCTGGAGCGAAGGGAGTTATTAGAAGTAGGACACGAAGTACAATTTTTTATGATTTGTCTAGCCTTTCTCTTGAAATGTGAAACTGATGCCTTAAACCTGCAGCATTTTGGTGATGAATTTTATGGGATTGCTGAGCTTGATTGACTAAAGAACCTACAAGGAGAAGGCTTTTGACCGATTATGTCATGGCATCTGCTAATTGATTACCTTGATGTAGAGTTCCAGGAAATCCTGAGTGAAATCTAATATAACCTATGAAAAATGGTTGGTTTCTAAAAATTATTAGTTGATGTAATTGGATAAGTAAATCAAGAATAGTTGCCTTATTAACAGGAATGGTCGCTTTTTTAATATGAGACAACAGCCCTTTTATATAACAGGAATCAGTATAGAAAGACAATTTTCTCCTCTTAAATCAAGATGGTCACAAATAACAATCCCTCCCCTCCTGGCACCTCTTGCCAGAGGTCTTTTGGCACTGAGGTGCAAATATAAATTATCTGGATATATTTCTTTATGATACCTAGCTTATTCTTCTTTTAACTTTCCTTATCCTAAGGGGGTAGAGGATCATCATTAATAGGGGCAGTGGCTAACATTGCCTGGCAAGGAACAGGGATTAGTATGGGAATTCTTTCACCTCGTTCCTCTTTTACTTTAATGCTCATTTTATCAATGTCTTGTTGTGAATCTAAGACATCTCTAATTAAATTCCACAATGCAAAAGTATCTACAGGCACTCGTTTTGTACCGTGGAGAGTGTAATACAGTTTCAATTTTTCCCCACCCTTTGTCCATGTTTCTAAATTAATGATGCCTTCTTCATGGAACCAGGGGCACTGGTCTTGCACAAAATGAAGAAAACAAGATAATCATGTAGAGGAAATTTTAATTTCTCCTTTAGAAAGTATATATATCAAAATACTTATGAACAATTTTTTCTTTAGATTCACTCTGACCCATGTGCCTATCACGGCTCTAAAACTGCTTATCCTTCCTAGCTTTGCACTACTGAGGGGTCTGCAGCACCCTAGGCAAGGTTTTATCTGTTCCAATTAAAGAAAGGCTTAACTTTCAGGTTCCTGTTAGGGCACCACTTGTCAGAGTCCAACTCCAGCAGGTCAGGATTTCCTGAAGGAGGAACGGTGTTGGCGAAGGAGAAAACGTGGACACTGACTCTGGTGTTATGCAGGACAGTTGTCCATTTATTTTTCTTTTGAAGGTCTTTTTTATACTTTACGTTACATACAGTTTGGCCTTCAAACTCTGAAGTGTTTATTTTGTTTTGATCATTGTTCTAATGGAGATGAAACACTGTCTGTCTTCCCTAAAATTTGTGACAATGATCCTCCCTCCTCCACCCCCCAAGGGACTGGAATCACAGGCCTGTACAAGCATGTCTGGCTAATCTTTGGATTTATTTTTTATGACCAAGACAAGATCTCTCCCTGCGTCCAGGGCTGGTGTAAAAGCTGCAGGCTCAGGCCATCCACACCCCTAGTCCTCTGAAGGATTGGGATGCCAGGCTGAGCCTCTGAGCCAGACAGGTGTTTGTGGTGGTGGTGGTGGTGGTAGGTATTATTATTATGAGTTGGAGTCCTCCTTTGCCCAGGCCAGAGCACAGAGGCCCACTCTCAGACACCACAGCCTCCAATGACTGGGCTCTGGTAATCTTCCTGCTTCAGCCTCCCTAGTGCCTGGAAGGACAGGTGTGTGCCACCATGCTAAGCTCAATTTTTGGATTCATATAGAGATGAGGTCTCATCGACGTACTTGGGCTACTCTCAAATCCGGGGGTTCTGGCCATCTTCTTGCCTCAGTATCCCAGAGGGCCAGGATGACAGGCATGAGCCCCCACGCCAGGCCTCCACACTCCCCTCAGATCCCCACTGAGAGGCCAGACCTTTCCACTGGCCTGGGACCTCAGAGAGGGCAACTGGCATCGCCAGCTGTGCCCTCCTAGGGGGGAGCACCTGGTGCAGAGGTGCGACTCCACCAGGGCACCCACCCCTCCTCCTGCCTCATTCCCCAGGGTGGACCTGCTCACTTCTCCCAAGGACCATCTCAGGAAATGGAAGGTTGAGACTTTCATACATTTGGGGGAACAATAGAAGCTAGGTGATTCACCTCTGATTCCTTGGCAGGGAGGCTGAGAAGGGAATATGGCCAGAGTCCGGGAACTCGAGACCAGGCTTGACAGCATAACAAGCCCTGATCTCGACCCCAAGGAAAACCCACAAAACCTTGGGTGATGTCAGGCCTCGCCATTGGATCGCCTCTGGAACAGAGTTAAAGACCCGGTGGGAACACCAGGATGTCGACAAAATGGAGAGCTGGTGATTGCAGCAGTTTGGGAGGCCCAGGCTGAGAGGAAGGCCCTTGTTTTGCAGTTTGAGAGCAGACTGAGCAACCTAGTAAGGAAGGAAAAGATAGAAAGAAAGAAAGAAAGAAAGAAAGAAAGAAAGAAAGAAAGAAAGGAAAAAAGAAAGAAAGAAAGAAAGAAAGAAAGAAGAAAAGAAAGGAAGAAATCCATTCTCCTGCAAACCTTCTGCCCTCAGTGTGGGGGTCCCCAGAGCTAGGCACCTTCCAGCCCTAGCCCACCACCCAGTAGCTCCCCCTGCTTTAGTCCAGGAGTTCAAGGTTCCCTGGAAGGGTTCCTGCCAGCTCTCTTCTCCATGGCGAGAAATGTGCCCCAGGCAGGCCAACCCTACGACTCTGCAATGAGGACCCTCAGCCAAGAAAGGCCAGAGACAAATCCCTCACCTGGGGACATTTCTTCTTCTGGCAATCCCATTTTTCCTGATATAAAGTCAGTCATCATGTGAACACACCAAGTGCAGT
>NW_007260269.1:465769-482397 GCF_000164805.1 Carlito syrichta | reverse complement strand
CTCTCTCTCTCTCTCTCTCTCACACTCTCTTGCTCTCTCTCTCCCCCACCTCTCTCTCTCTCTCCCCCCAATCCCGCAGCCACAGACCCTTTCCCTTTTCCCTTGTAGCTGCTGCTTTAATAAATCTCTTGGCCTTAAACGGGTGTGGAGTTATCACTGGCACCTAACTTCTTTCACTAGGTATCAGCAGAATCCCTTTGGTTGTGACTGTAAGACTGAGGTCCTTATTTTCTTGCCAAGTGTTAGCAGGGATTCACATTATACTCGCAGAGGCCAGTTTCAGGTTTTAACATTTGGCCACCTCAATCAGTAATTCACAAAATGATGTCTGCCTTCATTCAGGTCAGCCAAACTTCCTTTGCTGCAACAACAAGAAGATCTCTGCTTTTGAAGGGCTTTTCTGATTAGGATAACCTCATTTTTGCTGTATAATGTAAATAATGACCAGAATAATATCTCATTACATATTTCCATGCTCCACCCACACATAAAGTAAAAGGGATAATACAAATGTAAGGTTCATTGGGGATCATCTGAGAATTATTTCTACTACTGTTATCATTTTTAAACAGTTGTCATAAGACAGGCACTGTGATAACCATTGTGTATATGCTATCATATTTAAACAAAACAATCATTTTATGAAGTAGAAGTTGCTATCTTTACCTGTGAAAACTGAGACTCAGGGATTCTAGTTGATGCTCATATCCCTTCCTCCCTGCTTCAGGATTAAGACCCCGTTCTCCACACTGCCTTCCAAAGAGGTTGTACTAGTTTGCATTCCCACCAGCAGTGTTGAAGTGTATCTTTTTCTCCACATCCTCGCCAGCATCTGTTGTTGTTTTTTTATTAATGATGGCCATTCTTACAGGGGTTAGGTGGTATCTCAATGGGGTTTTGATTTACATTTCTCTGATGACGAGTGAGGTTGAGGACGTTTTCTTGTGTCTGTTGGCTGCCCATATATCTTCTTTGAGAAGTGTCTATTCATGTCTTTTACCCACTTTTTAAAGGGGCTGTTTGTTTTTTTCCCTTCAGCATGTTTGATTTCCTTGTAGATCCTAGATGTTAGGCCTTTGTCAGATAAACAGTTGGCAAATATTTTTTTCCCATTCTGTGAGCTGTCTCCCTGCTCTCTTGATGGCTTCTTTTGCTTTGCAGAAACTCATTAATTTGATGAGGTCTCACTTGTCTATCTTATTTCTTAAGGTATTGGCATTTAAGGTTCTGAATAGGAATTGGTTGCCAGTTCCAATTTCCATAGGGGTGTCTCCTGCATTTTCTAAGATTCTTACAGTTTGCGGTTTTACGTTTAGGTCTTTGATCCATTTAGAGTTAATTTTATGTGTGGGGATAGGTAGGGATCCTGTTCCAATCTTCTGCATGTGGTCAGCCAGTTTTTCCAGCACCATTTACTGGATAAGTTCACCTCTTCCCAGTGTTTGTTGTTGTAGACTTTGTCAAAGATGAGTTGGTTGAGGAATTGAGGCTTTGCTTCCAGACTCTCTATCCTGTTCCATTGGTCTATGCACCTGTTTTTCTACCAATACCAGACTGTTTTGATTACTGTTGCCTTATAGTAAAGTTTGAAGCCTGGAAGTTTGATACTGCCTGCTTTGTTTCTTTTACTAAGGATTGTTTTGGCTATTCGTAGTTATTTATGTTTCCATATGAATTTCTGTATTTCTGAAAGAAGTAGAAATTGACTTTCCATATTACCCAGCAATTCCCCTATTGGGAATATCCCTGGAGGAACTCAAATCATTCTACAAAAAAAATACCTGCACACGTATGTTTGTTGCAGTTCTACTCACAACAGCAAAAACATAGAACCAACCGTGTTGCCTATCAAAGCTGGACTGGATAAAAAAGAATGTGGTACATACACACAATGGAATATTATACAGCCATAAAGAAGGACAAATACATGGACTTTGCAGCAACTTGAATGAATTTAGAGTTGATCACACTCAGTGATTTATCACAGAAACAAAGAACAGAAGTCCCTATTTTCTCACTCATAAACAGAACTTGAACAATTATAATGCTATAAGAAAGCGATTGGTAGTAGTGGGAAACTGTTGGGGGGGCGGGGTAGGACTGGCAGTTGAAGGAAACTACTAGGGAGGGAGGGGCATACCTCATCAAAAAGTGTACCCGCATGATCAATGTTTATAAACCTAATCCTGAAATGTACCCAACATCTTTATAATAAAATTGAAAAAAAAAAAAGACCCTATTCTCTCAACAACCGGATACTTAGTTGTTGATGACTCTTAGCCAGTCCCTCTCAATGAGGTATCAATGGATAAAGTTAATTGACCTTCCTAAAATTACAGCCCCTCCCCAGGGGAAGCTCACATTGAATGACTGGATCTGTGGGCTACAAAGTATCAACTCCTTGGCCTTGAGGAAGGATAAAGCAGCATACAACCCCAGAGGTCCTTACAAGATCATCTAGGGTCTTTGTTACAAATCTCAGAGTCTTGTTCTATTTCAGGAAGAGTGATCTAGTATAAGCAGATGTGAAAAACAAAACAAACAAAAAAATCCCTTGTTCACAGAGGTGGTAAAGGCTAGAATCAGTATTTGTATCCGTATGATAGCTAATCCATGCTCTAAATCACTATGCTATACTAAATCTTGATGAATTCTTTATTAGTCACTTAAGCATTACAGGTGGAGAATTTGGAAAATGATTACACCTGTTTTCTCTGAAATCCAAGATCAATTTGGGCATGTTATTATTTGCACAAAGAAGAAATGAAAGAATATTTCACTTTTTTATTGGAGTCAAGATACACAATAAACCTGTGATTGATTTCTTGCAATGTTATCAATTCAAATAATTTTGAGACTTGGACAAGAAATAATAGGTCTTCTAGGCACACTCACTTTTATTCTGGAATTGCACCTCCAATGTCACTGCCTGAATGCCTGAATTAATAGGAAACTTAAGATTGCAGGCCAATAGTTCCCAAATGCTGGTCCGTGTTCCAGGTCAGTGACAGCAGAGTGCCAAGAGCAAATGCATCAGTCAATAAATATCCAGTAAATATATATGTTATTAGCCATAGCCCTCAATTTTCGGAAAACAACTCTCCAGTTGCAGTGTCAGGTACATACTTTTAACAAGTTATTCCAGATGATTCTGATTTAAAATCAAGTTTGAGAAGTATTGTTGAAGTTGTTAGATTAATTTTTATTGTTGCAAAATGCACATAATAGGAAATTTACCATTTAACCATTTTATTTTGTATTGTGCTAAAGTATACATCATATACATTTTTTAACCATTTTGAAGTGTATGTAATTCAGTGCTACTGATTACGTTTACAATGTTGTACATCCATCATCACTATCTAGTTCCAGAACTTTTTCATGATCCCAGAAGGAAATCTATGTCTAAGAAGCAGTCACTCTCCATTTCCCCGTCCCCCAGTTTTGAGTTAATTGTTACATTGAGACATCTCACCCAGTTTTTCTCCTGATAATGCTCATATGTCTTGTGTGTCCCTGAGCCCAGTCATTTTAGACTAAATTCACCCATATGGCATGATTTGGAGACCACACATAGCATGATTTTTTTTCTCTTAATTTGTTTATGTTTGTCCAAATTCTCTTTTATTACACTATCTAAAACCTGGCATGGTTGTACCAGGAAGCATAAAGGAAAGCTATCTCCAACCTGGAACCTAAAGTATACTTCTTTAATTTAATTTTAATTTGTTTTAGTTTTGAGAGCAGCTATTTTATACTGCTGATACCCACTGAACTTGAAAACTGATTTTTTATATGTGTTACTGGTAGGTTTTATTTCCTCATGTGTAAAGGTTTAGGAATCTAAATTCGGGACTTTATATTTATCCTTTTTAAATTTGTTTAAAGCATTTTTTCCAATTTACTAAGATCTTCTGAGATCTGATTTAAAATTTAATTATTATTCTGACTTAAGTGAGTTTCAAATGTCATATTAGGTTGTATCATTTAGGTGATCTGACAAGATTATGAATTTTATGAGTCTTGGGAAAGCTCAGACAATGTTTTGGAAATATTCATTTATTTATTCCGTAATTCACAATAGCTACTTAGAACCTAACAAATACCAGGCAGAGCTATGGTATATTCTGCAGTATTATTTTGTATAAGAAAAATTTTGTCCTCCTTTGTATTAGTCAATGAGATAGGCTGAAATGTTATAATGGCCACCCAAAGAGATCCTTTCCTATCCTTACCCTGGCACCTGTGATTATGATGACATCACTCCCATGATTATGTTACGTTATATTATATGACACAGTTGACTTTAAAATAGGAAGAGCATCTTGGATTATCTGGGTAGCTCCCGTATAATGATATGAAAAGCAACGATCTTTCTCCCAGTGGTAGCAGAAGAAAAGTCATAGAGAATTAAAGCATGAGGTGGACTTCATGCGTGGTTGTTGCTTTGAATATGGAAGCAGGGACCACGTGAAAAGGAATGCAAACAGATCAGAGAGTAGATGCTAGCAAAGCAATGGGAATCTAAGCTCTATAACATCAAGAAAATATATTATTTCAGCAACCTGAATGAGCTCAGAAGTAGATTGCATTCTGGAGCTTCCAGATAAAAGCCAAGTCCAGTAAACAATTTGATTTTAGTCTCATCAGACCTAAAACAGAGTACCCAGCCAAGCCTACCTAGACTTTTCATCAGTAGAAACTGAGTAATAACAAATGTTTCTAAGTTTATGTTGATTTGTAACACAGCAATAAAAAGCTAATGCAACTAGATACTGAATAAAAACATAGAAATAATTCTGAGTTTTGCAAATAAAGGGAATTTAATTTAATGGGGGGAAAGTTTAAAAACAAATAAGGGAATCTAAATCGATCTAAGGATTCTAAGAAGAGAAAGCTGCTACTGCTTCTAGGACTAGAGGTATAACAAGAGAAAATGACGTTGCCTGATGCTGGTGCCAAGCCAGCAAGAGCTGCAAACTCAAAGGAGATGAAGAAATTGTAGAAGCCATCCAAGTCAGAAAGAGAATGAGGGAAAACTACTACAAGCTTCCTCTTCTGCTACCCTCCAGTTGTCACTTAATTCTTCTCATTGGTTAATGTACCAGGAGGTCAAAGGGTAAAGAGTCTCAGAAAATGTCATTATATAGTTTCCTATGATTCAGAACAAAGAAAGCGAAGGGCAAAGAATGGATTTGATAGCAACAAGTCAAATGACCAAGACATTGAAGCCTTCTTTACAATATAGAGCTTATTGACTAGCAAAGTAGACAAGAAATAATCGAGGCACTATCCGTTAAATGTCTTACTATTTGTCAAGCAGGTCATCAACCACTTTACATACATATTTCATGTAATCATCTCAGCAATCCAGAATGATGCTGGCTCGATTTTTCACTCCTCCCCTGCAACCCTACTCTTGCCACTGCCTTAACCTGGGATGTTTCCCTTTCTCCATTCCTGACTCGGAGGCCCCAACATCTGGTTTCCTTTGGCCAATAATGGAGAGCAATTGTAATGATGTGCCAGTTACAAACTGTGGCCAGAAGAAGCTTCATATGTTTTCCCATGTGCTCTTTTGCCTTTGCCATTCTAGAGGAAGAATGAGTCCCAGTCAAGTTGCTGTTTCCAGGAAGATGAAACCAGCGGTGCAGAGCCAACACAGTCAACAACCCACAAGGAGAAGCAGAGCTGCTTTGGATGCTGCAGCCTGGAGAAGAGCTCCCCAGCTCAGTGCTGCCTCAACCAACCAAATCACTATGATTACAAACATAAGTGATTTTGTTTTGAGCCACTGATTTCTGGATTGGCTTACTATGCATGATTACTGTGGTAAAGTTAACTGCTACAGATTTTGAAAATTAAATAGTAAGGGAACAAAGCACAGATGGTTGAGAAATTTATCCAGGATCACCAGAGTTAGTAAACAGCAGGAATGGGATTCAAACTTAGTTCTGCCTGACCACAGACCCTATGCTCCTAACCACTAACTGTACTAACTATAATAAGTCTTGGGTTTTATTTCATATCAGAGCGTGGAATCAGGGCTTGGTGATCACTTTGAGATTCATCATTCAGGTCCCACCTCTTTTTATATGGAATTGCTATCAGAGTGGCTCTCCTTTTCTTAAAAGAATGAGATATCACCAGGAGGACCCAGCTCCCACAGAGAAGAAACAAACACGGATCTCAGCAGCTGCTGACTGAGTCGGCATCATCCATCGTCCCCCAAGCTGCGCAGACAGTGATGCAGTGTTCCAAGCTGCCTCTGAAACAGGCAAGCAGCTGGGCTGGAGCATGAAGCTGGTGATTTAAGGTGGTGTCTCTGCCACTCCATGCTGCCACTGTGCCCTCAGAGGAATTCACGTAAGTGGGGAGTAGATGAGCTCTCAAGGGAGGTGGTTAGGCCAGTGGTGCTGAAGCACTGGGAAATTTATAGCAATGTTTCCAAATGGCTGCCAGCAGACCAGTGAAGTTTCACAGGCCTGAAAAGCCTCTTCCTTTGCTTCACTCCATTCCCACTGACACCACCTAGTTGTGATTCTGAGAATCACAGTCCTGAATTATATCAATGAGAGCCCTGTCACTCAGACTTTAATTTCCTCATTCTTTATTCCATCAGGGTTCGATTACTCATACCCCTTTGCCTCCTTTCTATCACCCATCCTAATAAAATACTTGTAGTGGAAAAAGTACAAAATTAAAAAACAAGAGTCCTGTATTTAATAATAATTACCTTTACATAATTGGTATTGTTAATATGTAACTCTTAGCTATCATTGTTATTGTTATTACGACCAAATATTATTTAATGTTTCTAGGCTCTAAAACAGACAACAAACCTATGATGTAGGGACCATTATCCTCACTTTATAGACAAACTGCACTTCAAAGAATGTAAGCACCTTTCCCCGGGTCTCACATCTAATGAGTAAGGGAACTAACTAGACTTGAATCCAGCACTGTAGACTTTAGAAACCACAAACTAAACCTCTTAGATGCCTCACTTTCTATCTGTAACCATTGAGGCACTAATCTAATTTATTTAGACTCATTTTCATTTACAAAATGACATGAAAATATCTCTATTAGTTTGGATTAATTTACTTACACATGACAGAAAGCTTACCATATACTTTTGTCTAAGAACAAAAGGGAAACTGTTGCTTTATGCAACCGACATTTTTTAAGTGAAAGTCTTAATTCCATAACTCATTAGCCTGTTACTTTACTGATGTCACTCAAAATAGGGTCCCTATCAACAGTGCTCACGATATACCCTACTATCCAAAGTAACTCCAATAACAAGAAAACATTTTTTTCCCTAATAGTTTTAATACCTGTCCTGAGAGAAGTTGATCTAAAATCAGTCCAGTGGACCACAGTCATAGCAACAGAAGAGACAGAATACACTAATTGCATGTGACTGAGTCATGTTTCAGTTTAGAGAGAAGAAGTTTGATGAACCACCCAAGCTGCATGAACTAATTGTGAAGGATGGACTGTTCTCAAAAACAAGCAAACAACCAACTAAAAAGACATGTTGCCCTAGATGATGAAAAAAACTGGCATTTGTAAGTATTTTCTAAAGAATAACCACATCATAAATATGATTCTATCCTTATTTCTCACAGTAGCCTGAAGAGTAAGTAGAGTAGATATTATTAGAACCATGCTGTTGTTGAAAAAACTGTGGCTTAGAGAAGCTAACCAACTTTCACAGGATCACATAGCCAGTTAGTTACAAAGTCAGGAATCATGCTCAACTATACAAACTCCAGATTCTGTACACTAATTTTAGAACTGGAATGTGTCTTAAGTGGCAACTACTCTCTTGAATAACAGCTTCTCAGGACTTAAACCAGGACGTGTAAGTGTATATAGAACACATCTCCTCATAGCCTGTACAACAGAGAATGTTGTCCCCTTATCAGAAACACACTATTCTGGAATACTTTAGGTGAGAATTGCCTCTGGCATACTGAATTTCTTACTTCTTTATACTCCCTTCTCAAGTGGAACACTGAGATATTTGAAAAGGTTAGAGCCAAAGAAATCTTGGCCCTTTGCTGTGTATCTTATTAGCTTGACGGAGCAGGAGTTGATGGCAGCCCAAGAACCATGCCAGCAGACAGATTTTTCTTGGTAAGCGTAGGTTCTTGGCCGAGAGTTTGTTATCTTTATAGGTATGTTTTAAGGAGACAAAGAATAAAATGGAATCTGAACTGGAGAATAGGCACTGGGAGGCAGTAGTTCTGTAAATAGAGCTTCAAAGCAAAACATGGCTGAGAAATCACCCAATAGACAGAAAGCAGAACAATCTAATCTGAAAGTGGGGGTTTTAAGAAGTATCACAGATTGTCTGGACATCTATTTAGGTAAACTCCACTAGTATATTGTATAATCATCTAGGACAGTGTTGGAGAAGTATGACCATTGACATGTGAAGGTGCTTAGAATATAGAAAACAATAGGCATTTCACTAAACAATTCACATGTGCCAGTTCCTTAATCCCCAATCACTTCCTAAAATACTATCATTCCCATTCTGAGGATGAGAAAACCAAGTTTAGAAGTGTTGTATAAGCAGTCTTGTGTTATAACCACCTCATAGATGATTCTCATTATGCTGTGCAGGCCTCTAAAGAAATACATAGAAAATGACTTGGAAAGTTATGTCCTAGGAATTTAAGACAGGCTATCTCTGTAAAGATGGTATTGTGGGCATTTGGTTTCCTGGTTTTCATTTTCATTTTCATTTTATTTTATTTTACTTATATGGATTTTTTCATTGTTGTTATAATAAAACATACATCACTTTAGCTACTCAAACCACTGCTATAAATAAAATATAATGTGCCTAATTTTCATATTAAAATACTTTCCCTTTTACCATGTGCCTGGTAATTTTGTATGTCCTCTGGGTTCAAAATCTGTAAAACAGAGTCTCTCCTTTCAATGAGCTCAATATCTTAGACCAGCCATGACCCTTATGAATAAACTATAAGCAAGTGCTGACATTGTGCTACAGGAATGTAGCTGAGGGAGTAATGGATAAATGAATTTATTTGCATCTGTAACATTAATAATTTCTAACATTTATAGAAAACTCGAAGACTCTTAAAGTTCACAGTGTTCACTGTCTCACTTGATTCTAAAAGTAACTATGTAAACTATTTAGAAAAAAATATTTAAACCTTCTGACCAGTGCTAGGGACATCAAGGCCAAGAAAAGCTGAGTGACTTTCATAGGGTCAGACAACTAATACAAGCAGAGGATGGTATTGAACCAAAGGAAGCTGACCTCAAGCTCAGAAATCTTTTCACCATACAGCACAGCCTTATGTAACATGTTATGCTTTTAAAAATGTTTCACATTTATCTTACTTATTTTCCCTAAGGCTATTAATTTAAAGTTTATGTAGTATATTTACAATATACCAAAAAATGTGCACAGTATTTAAATACAAAAGTAAAGAAAAATTATATTTCGTGAATTCAACATTGAAAGTGAAAACAAAAAACATAATTACTTAATCAGAAGACTAGCAGATAGTTTTCAACCTTTTAGTTTTTAACAACTTTATAGTTCCATAAATATTAAATTAAGTACCTTCTACCTTTTTGTAACCACCATAAACATCTCCCAATCTATCATCTTTTTGTCTAACTGCATTGATAAACTATTCTTATGCCTTTTTAATGTAAGAAACATAATTATATAATATTAGATTAGGAAGAGGCACCAATGGGAATACAGAATAGATCCTCAAATAGTTTTGCTGAATTAATGAGCAACTTAATGAATTAAAAAATGACATGCCTATTACTCAAAGGATTCACTGAGAGGATTGAGTGTCATCTATTTTGTTGCAGATATAAAATCTCCTGTGTGAGCACAAGTTAGTTACATTCTATTTATGTCCCCTTCTACTTGAGCTCTACTGCCAAATTGTCCTATAAAAGGGTTAAAGTTATGCTTTCTCATCAGTATATGAGAGTGCCCTTTCTCTATATTCTTACTAACAATGGATAGTACAAATTATTGCAAATGAGGACTATGAAGGAGTATTTCTCCACTTATGTATTATAACTTAGTTATGCCTTAATTTTACCACCTATAAAATTGAGATATTAAAAGTATTTACCTTTCAAGTTACTGTGAGTATAAAATAAATTAATGTGTCAAATATTTACAGGAGATGAAAATTAAGTTTGTGAACTCATGCTAGAAAAAGTGTTACATACCTCACTGATGAATATCACTATGGTCACCTTTGAAGTACTCCCCTTGGGAAGCTATGCACTGATGTCAGTGCCTAATCCACCTGTCAAAGCAGTTTTGAAACTCTTTTTCTGGCATGGCCATCAAAGTTGTTGTCATATTACTCTTGACATCTTGAATATTACCAAAATGTCTTTCTTTCAATATTTCCTTTATCTTTGTGTAAGGTAAAAAGTCACTGCAGTCCAGATCAGATGAGTAAGGTGTGCGTTCCAATAAAGTAATTTGTTTATTGGCTAAAAACTCCCTCCCAGACAGTGCTGTATGAGCTGATTCGTTGTTGTGATGCAAGCGCTCCTTTGGGACCATTTTTGCACACACCTTTCTCATACCAAGATTTTCAGTTAAGATTTTCTTGTTTCTCTATTGGTGTTTATTTGGTCTGGTATGCATCTCACAGTCAGCTGATAATTTTGACCAACTATTCGATGAATTTTTGCAAAGTTTTCATCAGTTCTGCTTTCTACTGGTCATCCTGACCTCCCTTCATTAGTGATGCTTTCTCTCCCTTCAGAAAAATGTTTAATCCATGTATACATTGCCATTTCTTCATGGCATTATCCTCATAAACTCCAACTAACTTGTCCGTGATTTCACTTCCACTCTTCTTAACAAGAAATGTAATGTTTGTTCATTGCTCTAATTCAAACACCCATTCTTGTGATGACAGCTCTGAGGGCCATTCCAGAAAAAGAGTTCCAAAATTGTTTTGATGGGTGGACAAAGTTCTGACATTGGTGCATAGCTTCCCAAAGGGAGTATTTCAAAGGTGATCATAGTGTTATTCAGCAATGAGGTATGTAGTGTTCTATTTAGGATGAGTACACAAACTTAGTCAGACTTCACAGAGCAGTATCTAAAAATAAAAACAGGTTTTTTTTATCTTTTAATTTTTATTTTGAAACTGTGGGGTACAATTCAGGGTTAGGTATACAAATGTTCACCGTGCCGCTACCATTATTGATGAGGTGTGCTTCCCCCTTCGCAGGTGGATATAGACTACTATCTATCCCAGCCACCCACCCTCACCCTCCACCCCCCCTCCCCAAAGTTTCCCACTACTTTCAATCCCTTTCCTATAGTAATACAGTAGTTTTTCAAGGTCCACTTATGAGTGAGAACATGTGATACTCATCTCTTTGCTTCTGTGAGAGATCACTCAGTATTATAAGCTCTAATTCTGTCCATGTCACTGTGAAGTTCATGATTTTGTTCTTCTTTATGACTGAGTAATATTCCATTGTATATATGTATCACATTTTTTTTATCCAGTCCTCTTTTGAAGGGCAGCATGGTTGGTTCCCTGTTCATACTATTGTGAACAATGCTGCAATAAACTTATGTGTGCAGGTATCTTTTTTATAGAGTAACCTGAGTTCTTCTGGGCATAGTCCCAGTAGGGGGATTGCGGAATCACATGGAAGGTCAATTTTTAGGAATTTTAGGAATTGTCACACTGATTTCCATAGAGGCTGTACTAGTTTGCACTCCCACCAACAGCAAACCAGATACAACAACACATCTCAAAAATCATCCATCATGACCAAGTAGGCTTCATCCCCAGGATGCAAGGCTGATTCAACGTTCATAAGACCATAAATGTAATCAAATACATCAACAGACATAAAAACAAAAACCACATGATTATATCATTAGATGCAGAAAAAGCCTTTGATAAAATCCAGCACCTTTTCTTGATAAAAACCCTCGAACATCTAGGCATACATGGAACATACCTCAAAATAGTAAAAGCCATCTATGAGAAACCCACAGCCAGCATACTCCTAAACAGACAAAAATTGGAACAATTTCCACTGAAAACTGGAACAAAACAAGCACGCCCACTCTCACCCCTCCTGTTCAACATAGTTTTGGAAGTCCTGACTAGAGCAATCAGAGAAGAGACGGTGATCAGGGGTATCCAGATAGGAAAAGAAGAAGTCAAGTTATCTCTCTTTGCAAATGACATGATTGTAAAAAGCTTTTTAAAAAATGTTGATTGGTTTCTCTTTGAGTTGATTGAAAGTTTTTGAGAAGAATAAACTTCAGAAACCAAAGTGCCTACAATCCCTGCAAATTATTGACAATCTTTTTAACACTTCTCATTCCAACTGATCTTTTGTATTTTCTATCAAATAAAATTTTATTGAGTTTGGTCAAACACTAAAAATACAAGACAGATGACTTTTCTCTGTAATTCCTGCTGTAACTAGCTAAATACCTAGTTTTCTCTCTCTCTCTCTCTCCATTCTTTTTGTTTCCTCCTTTTCTCTTTTAATAAAAGTAATGTTTTAAAAATGTTATTTATTTATTTATATAGCTTTAGGAAATGTAAATAGCTAATGGTTATATGGTTGCATTGTATAGTAGTGAAGAAGTCTTGGCTTTAAGTGTACCTACCTGTGCACAATGTACCCAATAGGTTATTTTTTGTCCTTCTACCCCTTCTCCCCCTCAACTTTCTGAGTCTGCAATGCCCAATATAACATTCTCTGTGCTTTTTCAGGTTCTTAGTTTAGCTCCCACTTATAAGTGAGAATATGCAGTATTTAGTTTTTCATTCCTAATTAGTTCACTTGGATCATTTCCTCCAATTCCATCCAAGTTATTCCAAAAGGTATTATTTCTTTCTTTCTGATGGTTGAATATTAATCCATAGTGTATACATACCATGTTTTCATTATCCACTGTTCTGTTGATGGACATTTAGGTTGATTCCACATCTCTGTAATTGTAACTATGTTGCAATGAGCATGCAAGTGCAGGTGTCATTTTATATATCAAACTCTGTTCCTTTGGGTAGATAACTAGTAGTGAGATTGCTAGACCCAATGGTAGATCTACTTTTTAGATCTTTGAGAAACTTCCATAATGATATCTACAGAGGTTATACTAACTTACACTCCCACCAACAGCGTATGAACATTCCCTTTCACCACATCTGCACCAGCATTTATTGTTTTTTGATGTTTTAATAATTGTCATTTTGACTGGTATAAGGTTGTATCTCATTGTAGTTTTAATTTGCATTTCCCTAATGAAGAGATTTTCTCTCTTTTCTTTTTCTCTTCTTTTTTCCTTATTTTACCCTTTTCTTTTTTCAAATAATAAACTAATATTCAGAATGAAAGTATTGTGCCTTGTTAAATATACTCACTCAAACATACATACTGGACATACGATTAGAAAAGCTGATTCATGGCCATTCTCTGAATGCTTTTATTTGAGACAGGTCATTTAAGTGCTCTGGATGGTAGTTAATACTGTATGTATTCATTTATTTCTTATATAATTATTTCTGAGAACCTGTTATGTGCTGATAAGAGGAGTGCAAATCATAAGTGAGAACCTAAAAGAAGGACTATGTGGTTAGAGGACACAGCAGCAGGTAGGTGAAATGAAGATAGTCACGTAGGCAAGGGCTAGCTTATGCATAGTTTAAAGGAGAGGCTAACAATCTGACTGCTAAGTGGGAAATAAATATATACATTTTAGCTGCTTGCCATAGTTCCATGACTCACTTTGTGACTATACTATTAATAGGTTAATGGCAACATCATATTACAAGTTAGTTATGCTTTTGAAATATCCCACTTTAATTATGGGGGAAGAGGATTGGAAGTAGGGAATCTATTAAGGAAATATTTATAATGATTCAGTAATAAATTGATGCAAATCTTGGAGATATTTACCATGGTAATGGAAAGGAACACATAAATTATAAAGAGACATTATGAATAATTGACTTTTAAATTTTTTTGAAAAAACAAAACAAAAAAAACAAAACCTCATGCCAAGATCTTCTAACTCATTTACAATGTTATATTCAGTCACTATTTGGCTGCCTAGAGTATTCTGTTAGGGAAGACTCTGAAGCTACAACAAGGCAAGAAAATAATGTGCGCCTGACCAAATAATGATGACCATTATTGGGACAGGAAGGATAAAGGGCAGCAAGGATTCCCCAAATATACCCATCCTGCTGAAATACCTATTACACAGGCTAATTGACTGAGACCAGAAAGACCAAATGGATTTATAGTTTTCAGTTTTCACAGTTAGCACTAAAGCTGAGGTTAGTGCCTTTGTCTCTTTCCTGTTGTGTATGCTCCCTTTATATTGTTTGTGTTGCTGTACAATACTGTCTCTGCAGCAGTCATTGTCCCCTTTCATCCCTTCATAGTCACTTTCTAAGTATAAATAGGTGAGCCAGCACGTTATATCAGCTTTAAATCTGCAAAACAATGTAACACACTCTACCTGAAATAACTTACCAAATAACTTAAGTTTTGAATATAACTAAGTCATATTCAAAACAACTTTTGACTAGGATATTATTTTCCATATCAGAAAGAATCAAGTATTGTTATTAAATTCTACTATATTGAATGCATTAAAGGCCCTAGTTTTTACCCTTTGCTCTTTAACTGTGAGGTTCCTCTTGCTAAATGAACACTCATATGGGGCTTGGTCACCTTTTGACCATATGTCTTGCTTTAACAGAATGTTAAAGGACTTAACAAAGGGCTTGGGCCTACATATTTCCGCTTTTTCTATTTCTTCTCTTACTCCCATTTCTTCTCCATGAAAACATCTTCGGCTAGCTTGCTGGAGGATGAGACATGGAGGGCAGAGCCAAATCACTCCAATTGTCTTTGCTGATGCCCTTCCAGGTTAGTTGATTACTGATCCAGACAAGCGAACACCCCAGCTGAACAGCTTTGGTTTGCTTTAAACAGCAGAACCACCTGGCTGACCCACAGTCTCATGAGAGATCAAAGACCACTGCTGTTGTAAGCCATTACATTTTATAATAATTTGTTATCCAGCATTAGCTAATTGTACAATTATTATAAATTATTATAATTAAGTAATAATTATTTTATGTATAATGTCATTTTAATTGTATTTCTATTTGATAACTGAAAAAATGAAGATCAGACTAACTTTCCCTATAAACTATTATTGGAAATTGGCAGAGCTAGGACTTAACACTAGGTTTGTTGATTCAAAACACTAGGTTGCTTTCATTGGCATCCTTATAATAGATGCCAATCATCTATTATAAGGAGTTTCATACTGAATATGAGACTGAACTTAATTTTTACCTTTTTGCCATTCCATGATACACAAAAAGTAATCAAATCTCCCACAATAGCACTTGCCAATAGAAGTTTCCAAAACGTTAGAAATAGTCTAAATTTTGTTGTTTTTTGTGGTAGTTATTACCTTCATGTAGATACTTAAATTTAAGTGCAAAGTAATTCAAATTAAATAGAATTGAAGATGCAGTGTTCATGTTATATTAACTGCATATTCAATGCTTAATATCCATATGCAGCTAATGTCTACTGAACTAGACAGCATAGCTCTAAGTCTCAGTTTCCTTATTTGAGCTCATTCAACTTCTTGGTCATCATGGAGACCTTCATCTCTGCATTAATAGCTTTCTTAAACTTTTCTGACATTTGGAAGTTGTGAATATATTCATAACTTAGAGACTTGATACAGACAGAACATATACATAAGATCAAGAATAGCTTTGATAAATAAACAAGCAGGGACTAATCTGGAACACCTCCACTTATCCACTATTTTAAACAGCATTTAGTAGTTTAAAAGTTCTATTTCAGTCAGACTAGGTGGCTTATCTTGTAGTCTCAGCACTTTGGGAGGCCTACGCAAGTAGATTGCCTGAACCTGCAAATTTGAGATTAGCCCGGGCAAATGGTGAGACCTCATCTCTACAATAAACAAAAAAATTAGCTGGGTGTGGTAGCACACACCTGTAGCTATTCCAGCTACTGGGAAGACTGGAGCAGAAGGATCACCAGAGCCCAGCAGATCAATGCAGGGGTAGCCATGAGTGTGCCACTGCACTCCAGCCTAGGCGACAGAGTGAGACTCCAACTCAAAAAAAATTAAAAATAAAAGTTCTATTTCATCACAAGGTACAAAAGCCAGGTTATTCAACTTATTTTATGGATGATGAAATAAAATAATGGCTAGATGGATGAATAGATAGGTAGATAGATAGATACATAGATGAATAAATAAATGGATAGAAGGTTTGCTCAAAGATTTTGATTTACTTCCAATGTTGGTATCAGGATTGATGACTTCCAGGCCCTAACTAATCAGTCCTATCTGCAAATTGAAACTCTTCTCTACTTCTCTATCCTCTTGACAATTATTTTCAAACTTTGCTCAAGGAATTACCTCAAGAACTCAGTAAGTAAAGAGAATTCTTTGTGGTAAGACCAGTACTCTAATACCTTATCTCAAACAGAGTAATTCCTAATTCATCTGCTTTATATACTGAGGTTCTTTTTTTTTTTTTTTT
>NW_007260269.1:454138-465156 GCF_000164805.1 Carlito syrichta | reverse complement strand
TGGGTAACATAGAGAGAATCCATCTCTACAAAAAGTAAAACAAAAACATTATCTGAGCATAGCAGGATGTGCCTGTAGTTCTTGCTACTTGACAGGCTGAGGGAAAAGGATCACTTGAGCTCAGAAATTTGAGGCTGCAGTGAACTATGATCGTACCACTGCACTCCAATCTGGGGGACAGAGTGAGACCTCATCTCAAAGAAAAAAAAGTCAAAGTTAAATCCTTCTCTTAAGAATGAAAGCCAAGGTAAACGTGGGACAAATAATTATAGATATTTGGTTAATTTACCAAATAGACTAAATTTTAGAATGGATAGGTGACAGAAGATGATGACTGATGGAAGATGACACTGGTAGAGGCCAGGTAGTAAAGAACTGAAAAAGATGGACTTAAGTTATGAGTAGGGCTCTTTACACTCGCTGTGGAGGGCTCTGGAAAGAAAAGAGGCATGGTCAGGTTGGAGATGCTCTTCCTCTGGGAAATATTGAGCAAAACAGAAAGAAGATAGAGAACAGGGCTGGGAGCAGGAATTATGAGAGTGGTATAAGAAATAAAGATATGCATACATTAGAAACAAATTTTGGTGGCAGAATGAAGATTCATTGCAGAGTTGGGCCTACCTTAGGTTATTCTGAATGCCGTTTCAGACATTCTCTCCCCTCCCCGCCTTTTTTTCACATCAGGGTTAAATTTTGATAACAATGCTTAACTCATAATGTTGATCGAAGATGTAATGAAAAAGTATGTGGAAATAACCAACAATTGTAAAGACCACAAAATGGTTTTCTTTCAAATATCTTTGAGAGACTTATGGGCTTTATTTTCTGTGAAATCACTCAGCCTCAAGCTCACTATGTTCTTTCCTCCAACATATGCCCTACGCTATACAGTGCACTCTATTCAACAGCCCCTTTGTCTTGCAGCAGATCCACACAAAATCTTAAGAACAAATGATACATGGGAAGTAGGAATTCAGATAAATAGAATTAAAGAGGTAGTTTAGTAACTGACCACATATTCCAATTTGCCCAGGAAAGTCTTGTATGCATCTGTTGTCATAGTGTCACTATTAATTTCCCTCCTTTAACTCTCAAAGATTGGATGATAAATTTTATGGCCATCTTACACTTTGAGCCTCAGTATCTCCCCTTATAATTCTTTTTCTCTTCCTCTTTTATTCTCTCTTTATCTCACTTTTTTTCCTATCATACATTTCAATTTCACTCTACTCTGTTTACTTTATACTCTTTTAAGTCTTCTCTTATTTTATTTATTTATTTTTTTGAGTTGAGTTTAAGTCTTCTCTTATTTTATTTATTTATTTATTTTTTGAGTTGGAGTCCCGGCCACTGCAGCCTCAACCTGCTGCGCTCCCATGATCCTTCCGCCTCAGCCTTCCAAGTAGCTGGAACTACAGGTACGTGCTACTACACCCAGTTAATTTTTGATTTATTGTAGAGATGAGGTCTTGCCAAGTTGCCCAGGTGGGTCTTGAACCCGCAGGCTCAGGCAATCCACTCACCTCGGCCTCCCAAAGCACTGGGATTACAGGCTGAGCCACTAAGCCCAACCAAGTCTTCTCTTATTTATGCATTTTATTTCCTTTTTATTTCTCTCCATTCTTCTCTTTACACATACACTCTCTCTAGTCATATCTCTCTGAAATAGCTTATTCTCCACTTTCTCTTAATTTCTTTTCCTTCTTCCCCAAACTTCATCATTATCTGTGTTCATTTATCTCAACCTCCCATCCACATTCTCTTTCTTCCTGCTTCTTAGTTCCATCTTGCCTTAGTTCTGGTATTTCTAGCTGCATCATGTATAGGAGAGGCATTCTTGTGAGTGGACCAGTTGTCTCAGGTTTCCTTTGATCTTCATATATAAACCCAGGAAGATAGGTGGACTCATCGGATAATGAATAATGACAAGGAAATGGTGTATTTGTCACAGCTTGCTAGCTACAGGGGGAAGTTTAAAATAGGATTTTAAAAGTAGGAGTGGTCTAAACCCAGAATAGATGGCCTCAAAACACTGATGATTTTAAATTTTTATTTTATTTGCTGAAGGCTAGGGGTGAGGTTACTCAGACTTCACCACAAATTCGCCTCCTTCCGGAATCTAATTACAGAGCAGCATCACCACAAAAATAGAAATAACTCATGCATTCATTTGTCATCCCTTAGGATGTAGCTAATCAGAACATTCCTGAGTGATAGCCAGAGAGCAGGGACATTAGATCAAATTTGTTAATGCCACACAGCAATTGAGTTCAGGGTTAAGAGGAAAGGCAGGATGGCGCCTGTAACTTGTGGGGAGGCATATGACTCCAGGGGCTTATATCTTCTTAAAATGTGAACCTGTATGACACTAAACTCTATATTTTGACCCAGGAGTCAGGAAGGCAGACTGTATCTTCCCATCAGTAGGACATGAAGAACTTACTGTTGACTCAGGTCATTTTCAACTTTCCCAGAAAAGATAAGGGACCACTCAAGACAATTTAGATGACAATGGGTAACTCAGATTTAAATGAGAACTTCTTGATTCCAAATCTTATGCACTTTCTATAACACAATGCTTAATTTAGAGTTAAGAACTACAAGCTTGAAGAATAGTAGACTTAAAGAAGGCGTTGAGGTCCTAGATGAGCATTTATCAAACTTCATTGTAAAAATTACCTATGAATATTGTTAAAAATACAAATTCTGATTTTGTAGGTCTGGATGGGATGCCAACATACACTCAGGAGCTGTAAATCTACAGACCACATTTTGAACAACAAGAACTTAAAATGTTTCTACCCTTTTGGGGATATGAAAAAGTCTTCAAGAAGAAAGCCACTTTTCAAGATCACCATGTATTTCCTGGCAAAACTGGACTAGAGTGATTAAAGAAGAGGTGGGATTTTGTTTGTTTTTACTTATATTATTTTCACTAATACTACCTTTGGAGTCAGACAGGTCCAAATACAAATAGCAGTCAGTCATATACTAATAACTTTTTAACATCTCAATTTCCTCATTCATAAATGTAAAAAATAATTTCTCTGCCTCACTAAGTTTTAAAATAAGAATTAAATGAGAAAATACGTATAAAATGATTGATATATTATCCAGCACATAGTATATGTTTCATAAAATAGTTTTTTTTCTTCTTACCACTATCACCTGATATTCAGGTATAACTGATAAACAAAATTACCACAAAAAGCATAAATTACAGGATACTGAAGGCTAAGAGAAAGGCATTAACCACATAAAACTTTTCCTTCTTCCAAGCATTTAATTTCCAAATTAAAGGTTTTTGATCTTAAGGTATGCAACACACAGTTGTACAGATCAAGTTGAGTAAATCTGTAGTGGCTACCATTCACCTAGTGGCTACCATTCCCCTTGTAGCTACCATAATATTGTATATTCACCACACCTTTCTAGCAGGTAGCAATACAGCATATGGAGCAAGAGGAAACTTTTTATCTGATTTTCACAAAGGTCCCTGTGGACTAGCACTGGTATTGCCTTTACTAACCTGCTGAATTTAGTTCTCAGGGGGCTTGTACAACATTAAAAGCATTTTTTCTGATCTTTTTTCTCTCTGCTCTTTGTCATACTCAGAAGCACAGGAAAAACTGGTTCTAAGACCCTTATTAGTCAAATGCCCATCTTGTCTTCACAAATCAAGACAAAATTTTATTTCTTCTGCTCTACCACTCACCTCATTTTCTCCCACTCAGTTCTCAAAAAGCATTCCTCAGCCACAGTTGACTATGGTGGTCTAGCTCACTTAACAAGTAAGATCCATCCATAACTAATGCAAAATTGACTTGTTAAAGATGATCCCCAACTTACTTCTCGTATGGAGCCAATTAATCATATACCATTAATAACAAATTTCTACTCTCAGGTACAGAAAGTGTCCTCTTTATGGTGCTCATGCAATGCAGAAAATATTTCATTAATTTAATATGCTTTTGCTCGAGCCCTTATTGGAGCACTCTAATAAGCTCAACAGCACAAGGACCATTTTCCATTAGAGTCAACTACCATTTTGTGGTCTCTACTGAAGCCAGTTATTCCCATATATTCTTGCACTAAGTCTCACAATAACATAGTTAGTTATGTATTATGAACATTTCACCACTGAGGAAACAGTATCTCAGAGAGGCGAAAGAACTTGCTTAAGATCACCAGCACATTAGTTGTGGAGGCAGAATACTAAACCAGATCCCTGGGATCCTTCTTTCTTCTATTTTTGTTTTTTCCACATGAGGGCACCCTGGAGACTTGAAGAGACTCAGCAGAGCCTGAATGGGTGGTTCGCAGATGTTCCGACTTCCTCCCCACAGACCATGCCACCTGGCACCACCTGGCCCTGTAATCCAATGCCAGGTGGAAAGGCCACCTCATTCCATAACAATCAATGCCTGGAACAAAAGTAGTAAAGCAGGCAGCTGCCCTTTCCTGTATTCTGTTTTCATAGCAATTGCTGCTGAGATAATCAGATGTTTGCTCCAAGTGATCATTTCTTGTTTGTTTATCCTGGCCATTTGATGCCCAACCTAGGCCATGGTTGGCAAGATGAGAATTCAGCAGGGTCGCTGGAGACATGTGAGAATGGGGAGGTAAAATTGGCACCAAGAGGTCTATTCACAGCCAGAAATGAGCAGCAGGTAAGGTTGGGATACTTCTGATGTCCAAGAAGGGAGGGACAGTCCCAGATTTCAGGTATTTACTCTAAAAATTTAGGTAGTCTATTATCAAAACCAAGAATAATAAACATAGGCTCTGAAAACTGAGGCTGCCTCTTGGAGTCCCTTACTCTCTCTGGGTCTTCCCTTCCACATCTGTAAAACAACAGAATAATAAACAATATTGCTGTGATTATTAAATCAGAAAATGTGTTCATCTATTTAGAAAGTGCACATTTACTGAATATGTGTCTGGTTCTGACCAATTTCAGCAAAGACAATGGAGGATAAGACAAGCATGGTAGCCACTCACATTGAATTTGTAGATTTGAATATTTTCCAGGTAATTAACAATGTATTATTTTATTGTAATGTGATTGTACTGAGTGTTATTAAAATTCCCCTTGAAATTCTCTCCTCTTTTGGCTCCTAGTGTGCCAAGATCTTCTCTTTTTCCTATAACTTATATTAACCTCTTTATATTTCCAAACACTAAAAATCCCTACAATGACCTAAAAAGTCCTCTAAGATCTGACTTTTATTGTATCTTACCTTATATCTTATTATTCTTCCTGTCACTGGGTCTATTCCGGTCACATGATCAGTTATTGCTAAGTATGCACCTTTGCTCCATTTTAATTGTTTGTTTCTCTTCTACCAGAAATATTCTTACCCTGTGAATCTGCATGGCTCAATCTTTGTCCCCCTCAGTTCTCTGTTCTGATTTTACTTTTTCAGTTTGCCCTTCCCCAACCATCTCACTTAAAAATTGCAATCCTGTCCACACCATTGTCACACACCTGTTGTATTATTTTTCTCCAAATCAGTTACCAGCACCTGATATTATATAACATAATAAACAACAATATAATAAACTAATAACTATAAATGCAGGCTCAATGAGGAGAGGGATTTTCACTTATTTTCATTCACTGTTGTATTTACAAGTGCTGATATAGTGACTGGCATGCAGCAATTTTGTTAAAGAAATATTTATTGATTGAATAAACTTGAAAAAACTTGTCTGAGATTATTAAGAATTTTAAGGGTTTTTTTAGCTGTAAAAAAGTTCTAGTGTTTTAATAGTCTCAATCATAATTACCAGCATTGTTACTATTAGTGGGCTTAGTCGGTTGCTGTGGTATCTTCTTTAAGTAAGTTTATTCAACTTCATGCTTACTGCACCTCCTTTTCACTCAACCATAGTCTCAAACATTTGGTGGATGAAATGAATCCCTCTGATGGAGAAAATACCTTTCTTCCCTATGTACATTTATGAGTACAACCAAATGTGCCTCTCAAACACATTTGACAATACAACTAAAATATGTCGTGTCCTAACAGGGATCATAAAAGCTAGGGGAAGTTTATTAACATTTGCATATATTGTAGATTTTCCCATGTACACTTTGAAAAAGATGTGTTTTGCATTTGATCAGACTCAGAACAGCCATGCAACAGAGGCTAATCTTGTTTTGCATCCACCTCATTCATTTCAAAGACAGTTCCAAAACACATTACCTATATTTAATAAGCTACACAATGCCCTTATGAACTGGGCACAGATCTCAACATTATTGCTCAAGGAAATATAGTGGTTTGTTTTGGAAACCAAATGGTCAAGTTGGGAATGAAACTGGAATCCAAATTTGTCATAGAAGCATTCCTTTCTATCTCCTGACAATTCTGCTTTCATTTTTTTAAATGCACAAATCATTTGGAGATATGATAGGTTACTTTTTGTCATACCTATTTGTATTCCACTATTATGGCTTTTAAATTGTCCTGGGACACCAATCTTGTTTGCCTGTCCAATAAAGAAACAATGTGGGCTGGTATAGAGACATCAGTAATAGAGAAAGGATTAATAAATTTCTATTTAGTTCTATAGTACAGCCAAAAATTGCTGAACTCATGTCTTCCTCAGTTTACAGCTACAGGCATCCAAAAGAGGAGAAAAATAAACAGAAATCAAACATTCAGTTAAACATTAACTCTGACTAGGAACATCACTTGGAATACACAGCCCTTTGGTCTTTAAACATTTCAGCTGGAATCTGATGATTTCACCTGCCAGGTGATCATGGGTAATTTTATTTCTTAATCTGTAGAACTGAAATAGCAAAACTGGGTTTGATTTTTCTTAAAGGTTGAGTATGATGATTAAATGCAATCATATCTATTACTTATTTTTGTAGATTTAAGAGATCTCTACATTTCTCATGATAAGCATCACATTTTTGGTGAAAGGTTGTAGAACATCATTTAGAATTTTTTTTTCCCCTTAGAATGATGTAGCAAAACAGTATTTCAGATCATTATTCTTCACAAATATCAATCATTTCCATAGTTTCACTACAAAATACAGTGACACTGATAGCATATGTATCTAATGCAGATGCCAACTTTAAAGAGAGAATCAAGAAAGAGGATTACGGTGAGAAAATAACCAAGAAATGGAGTTTCTGGGATATCTCAGCTCTTCCTGAGATTAGTTTTTGTGATTTAAGCCTTCATGAATAGTATGAAAAGCTACTTATTAAAATGCTAGCTTATATTTTTAAAGTATTTTAAAGTGATAACATACTACATTTAGAAAACTATAGCAAATATTTATTTTTAAAAGAGAAAAACATAGCTCTGTGGAAGAATATTCCAGGACCTTTTTGTCACCTAAAGAGAACTCATAACATGTTTAAATAATCATTGAACTAGATCTGAAGAATTAAATGTAGCAATCACTCTCCTTGTAATTCAACTCTGATACTTTACTAACATCATCACTCCTGACCTACAGCAATCTCAGATCTTTAGAGTAAATCTGCATAGTTCTTTCTCTCCTACTTCTGGAATGGGAAAACAGAGAAGGTTGGGAAATCTTATTATTACAAATATTTAAAGAACTGTTGCCTTCATATTTATGAGGACATTAGTGAAATAATTTTTCATTGAGGCATTAAAAATAAGAATTTTTGCCTGGCGCAGTGGCTTATGCCTGTAATCCCAGCATTTTCAGAGACAGAGATAAGAGGATTGGCTGAATCTAGGGGTTTGAGACCATCCTGGGCAACTTGGCAAGACTTCATTTCTACAATAAACTAAAAAAAAAAAAAAAAAATTGCCAGGCGTGGTGGCACATGCCTGTAGTTCTAGCTACTTGGAAGGCTGAAGTGGAAGGGTCACCTGAGCCCCGCAGTTTGAGGCTGCAGTGGCTGTGAGCAGGCCACTGCACTCCAGCCTGAATGACAGTGAGACTCTGACTCAAAGCAAAAAAAAAGAATAAGAAGAATTTTGTTTAATACATTCGGAAAGAGATTAAAACTTTCTGATTATTATCTCATTTAATCCCTTGAGGTAATTGTTATTTTTCCATTTTATGGCTAAGGAAAACCAAATCCAAGAAAAAGACACTGAGGCTGACACTAGGTTGTAAAGTTTTGAAAAAGACAGATCAGTCTTTGCTCTCAAGAAACTTATATTTTGCTAGAAAAATGGGCATACATATATGTATGAAGCATTCCCCTGCTAAGGACCTTATGGGCTGCTGTCTGTCCTCAAAGAACCTTTAAAAGGACTAATTCTTTTAAAATCCAAGGCAAATTATGTCACTTTTCTTTCAAAGTGATTTCTCATCTCTCCTAAAGACTAAGTACCCCCAGTGGCTTCAAGCCCACACAAGTTTTTTTTTTTGTGTGTGTGTGTTAACGTCCACTAGCTGCCTCACCTCATTCAATTAAGTCACCCAGAATCTGATACTATTCCTCCAACACAACACTTAACATTTCTACTTCTGAGCCTTTCCTGCCTGGATCCACATTACTAACTCCAATATTGCTTCAAGTTTGCTTAATGTCATTTTAATAAGGGCAGGTGACCTCAGTATCATCATCACTTGCTAACCCCAGCCTTCCCGTTCCCTTTCCTCTGTTTTATTAGTCCCCATAGTAGTTACATCCAACCACATTAATGATACACTAATTTTGCTATTTACCTATTGACTATTGTACACCACTATAATGGTAGGCATTACAAAGTCTACTTTGTTTACTGTTAGATGCACAAAACCTCCAACAGTGTCTAGTACATAGTCAGTGAGCAGTCTTTGATACTTGTTGAATGTAATCATGCATCTAAATAAATAATCCAGTGAGGTGGGTCCAGATGATGATATGGGCTATGAAGAAAATGAAAGAACAATGAAAAAATATTAATAACTGGGCATTATCTGAAGGTGATATTAAGAAAAGGTATTTTGGAGCATGTGAAATAAGACCTGAAGTGGTAATAAGTAGGCAGCTCTGGGGGAAAAAAACTAAGTGCAAAAAGTCTCATACAGATGAGGAGAGTTTGTGAAGCACCTAAGTGAAGAATAATCTTGCTTGTTTGAAGGGCAGAAGAGTCAGCATGGGTTATGTGCAGAGAACAGGGGATAAAACACAGAGGATTAGGTTGGAGAAAATGATAGAAATCAGTGTAGGATCCTGTGAGCCATGGTAAGATGAATTTGATTCCCAGCACAACAGGATGGTTTTATTTACATATGTATAGGTGAAACCATGGAGACTTGTGATATCACAGTAATAGACATGAAAAAGATGAAACCTTTCTCCTGCTTCTTTAAAAATGAAGCTTACTTTTAAAACTCAGGCCCAACCAAGCAAAACAATCTTGTCAGGTGAATATGACCTGCTTTTTCACAGGCTTGCCCAGAAGTGTACTCTCTACAAATTCCACTTGAAAATTAGTAGGTTTCAGTTTTTCTCACATATGAAGATTTTTTGTCAGTTTTCTTTATGAAACTTAAAAACTTGATCAATAAATCCTCAATATTAATAGTTTCCACTGTTCTACAGTTATAGGCTGTTTTAATTTTCATTTTGTATACAATAATTGGCTAAAGTACTATTTGGTCTATTATTAAAGTATTTTCAAAACTAATTAAATTTTTACATTGTTCAAAATTAGATGATTATCACTAATAATGTTAAGACGCTTTCAGTAAAAAAATTCTGTCAAGAAAACTAAAAACCTTGAAACCTAACAGCAGATACTTATGGAGACATCCGTATTTTGATAAATAAATGCAGGATATTAGAAATGAGGAGAAAACCAGAAGAATTCCTTTGAAAAGATAATGATGTTGTTGATACTATTATTTTTAACAAGTTAAAAACCAATAATCCTTGTGAGTGAGAATGATTGAAAGGATACGTGTGTGTGTGTGTGAGAGAGAGAGAGAGAGAGAGAGAGACAGAGATTTTACCTCATTTCTTTGATCACTGACCATTAGTCCATATGTAGATACCACCAATATTGTAGTTCAGTCTATGACCTATTAAATAATAATATAATGTAACACAGATAATATAATATATTGTAATGTAGTATAAGAATAATAGAACACAGAAGACATTCCTTGAATATCTATGGCTTTATATCTTACCAAAATTTATCATATATATCATCTTGCTCAACATGAGTACTATGAGGTTTTTGTTCTCAGAAGCAGCAGAAACGTCCCATGAATAACTCTAGGAATAATTTTTAAAAAATAAAATTGTCTCCAATGTACAAGCCTATGATTTTGCACCTAGATCTTGTTCTCTAATACAATTTACCAATTAAAAACAGAACAACCAATAGTGTATTTTAACATAGCTAGAAAAGAAAAATTCAAATATTCCTAAGATAATGAAGAGAAATATTTAAGGTGATGGTTAGCCCAATTACACTGATTTGATCTTTACAAATTATATGAAATGAATTAAATTATCACATATATCCCCAAAATATGTTCATCTATTATGTATCAATAAAAATAAATATTTTAAAATAAAGCAAAAACAAACAAAAATAAACAAACAAGCAAGGCCCCTTGGAGAAATAGCTGAATCTAGGACTGATGCAAGATATATACAAAATAAACCTGGAACACCTTGTAGTAGCAAAAAGTAAAGACGTACTCAAGCCACAAAAATGGATGGGAGTATATCAAAGGAGAACACAGGAGCCAACTTGAAAGTTTTAGTAACTGGAAAAGTTTTAGTAACAAATTAATACAATCATATTGGATTATACCCCAACATGTAAAATGAATATGCATGAATAAATATTGATACAAATAATGGTTGAATAAATAGATTAAAAGAGACAAATTTATCATACAGAATAATTTCATGTCATTTCTGTAGAAACTCTAACTTCTTTACTGCTCTTATATAGTCTGGGCATAACGACTTTTGTCTTTTTCTTTTAGTAAACATATTTTTTATTATAAAATTGTGGGGTACGGTTAAGGGTTAGGTATACAAATGTGCATCGTTCAGGCAC
>NW_007260269.1:326753-453681 GCF_000164805.1 Carlito syrichta | reverse complement strand
TGAGTTCTTCAGGGTATATTCCCAGTAGGGGGATTGCAGGGTCATATGGGAGGTCGATATTTAGAGCTTTTAGGAATCGCCACACTGCTTTCCACAGAGGTTGTACTAGTTTGCACTCCCACCAACAATGTAGGAGTGTTCCCTTTTCCCCACACCCTCTCCAGCAACTATTTTTGAATTATTGATAATGGCCATTCTGACTGGAGTTAGGTGGCATCTCAGTGTGGTTTTGGTTTGCATCTCCTTGATGATTAGTGAGGTTGAACATTTCTTCATGTGTCTATTGGCTGCTCGGATGTCTTCCTTTGAGAAGTGTCTGTTCATATCTTTTGCCCGCTTTATAATGGGGTTTGTTTTTTTCCTGTCAGCATATTTGAGTTCCATGTAGATACAAGATGTTAAGCCTTTGTCAGACCTGGAGTTGGCAAATACTTTTTCCCAGTCTGTGGGCGGTCTCCCCGTTCTCTTGATGGTTTCTTTGGCTTTGCAGAAGCTTGTCAGTTTGATGAGGTCCCACTTGTCTATTTTATCTCTTATGGCTTGTGGGTTCCAGGTTTTGTTCAGGAATTGGATGCCAGTTCCAATTTCCATAAGGGTATGTCCTGCATTTTCTAAGGTTCTTATGGTTTGAGGTTTTACATTTAGGTCTCTGATTCATTTAGAGTTAATTTTTGTATATGGGGATAGATAGGGGTCTTGGTTGAGTCTTCTGCATGTGGTCAGTCAGTTTTCCCAGCACCATTTACTGAATAGGTTCTCCTCTCCCCAGTGGTAGGTGATGGAGGCTTTGTCGAAGATGAGTTGGTTGAGAAATTGAGGTTTAGCTTCCGGAATCTCAATTCTATACCATTGGCCTATATGCCTGTTTTTGTACCAATACCAAGGTGTTTAAATTATTGTGGCTTTATAGTAAAGTTTGAAGTCTGGTAATATGATACCGCCTGCTTTGTTTTTTTTTTTTTTGCTGAGGATTGTTCTGGCTATTCTTGGTCGTTTGCATTTCCATATGATTTCCTGTCTTGTTTTTTCTAGGTCTGAGAAGAATGTTGCTGGTAATTTGATGGGTATTGCATTAAACCTGTAGATTGCCTTAAGTAGGATGGACATCTTCACAATGTTGATTCTTCCAATCCATGAGCATGGGATATTTTCCCACTTGTTTGTGTCTTCTTTGATTTCTTTGAGCAGTGTTTTGTAGTTTTCATTGTAAAGATCTTTCACGTCTCTGGTTAGGAAGATGCCAAGGTATTTCATTTTTTTGTGTGGCTATTGTGAATGGAATTGTGCTTTTTATTTGAGTTTCTGTTTGTTTATTATTGGTGTAAAGAAATGTGATTGTCTTTTGTACATTTATTTTATATCCTGAGACTTTCCCAAAGTCCTTTATCAGTGTAAGGAGATTTTTGACAGATTCTCTTGGGTTTTCAAGGTACAGGATCATGTTATCTGCAAAACAAGATAACTTGACTTCCTCTTTTCCTATTTGGATACCCCTGATTGCCTTCTCTTCTCTGATTGCTCTAGCCAGAACTTCCAATACTATATTGAACAGGAGGGGTGAGAGTGGGCATCCTTGTCTTGTTCCAGTTTTCAGGGGAAATGGTTCCAATTTTTGTCCATTTAAGAGTATGCTGGCTGTGGGTTTCTCGTGGATGGTTTTCACTATTTTGAGGTATGTTCCCCGTATGCCTAGATGTTCAAGGGTTTTTATCAAGAAGGTGTGCTGGATTTTATCAAAAACTTTTCCTACGTCTAATGATATAATCATGTGGTTTTTGTTTTGACATCTGTTGTTGTATTTAATTACATTTATGGTTTTACGAATGTTGAACCAGCCTTGCATCCCAGGGATGAAGCCTACTTGGTCATGATGGATGATTTTTGAGATGTGTTGCTGAATCTGATTTGCTAGGATCTTGTTGAAAATTTTAGGATCTGTGTTCATCAAGATGTTGGCCTGTAGTTCTCTTTCTTTGTTGAATCTTTACCTGGCTTGGGTATCAATGTGATGTTAGCTTCGTAAAATGATTTGGGGAGAGTTCTATCTTTTTCAATTGCCTGGAATACCTTCAGTAGGATTGGTATCAGCTCCTCCTTAAATGTCTTGTAGAATTCTGCTGGAAAGCCATCTGGACCAGGGTTTTTTTTTTTTTTTGTAGGTAGTTTTCTTATTACGTGGTCAATTTCCTTGATTATTATTGTTCTATTTAGGGTCTCAATTTCTTCTTGTTTCAACCTAGGCAGGTTATGTGATGTCAGAAAGTTCTCCATTTCCTTAAGGTTTTCAAGTTTATTTCCATACAAGTGTACGTAGTTGTCTCTAATAATCTTTTGTATTTCTTCAGGGTCAGATGTGACTTTATCTTTTGTGTTTCTGATTGTGTTTATTTGGACTTTTTCTCTCTTTTTCTTGGTCAGTCTAACTAGGGGATCATTGATCTTGTTTATCCTTTTGAAGAACCAGCTTTTTGTTTCATTAATTTTTTTGTATTATCTTTTTGTCCTCTATGTCCTGGATTTGGGCTTTTATTTTGGTGGTCTGGATTCTTCCACTGAAATTAGGGTTTAGGTGGTCTTGCTTTTCCAGCTTCCTCAGGTGGCTGTTAGGCTATTATTTTGTGATCCTTCCATTTTCTTCATGTGTGTTTGTAGGGATATAAATTCCCCTCTTAGCAAAATCCCAGAGATTTTGGTAAGATGTTTCTTCATTTTCATTTGTTTCCAGGTACCTTTTAATCTCTATTCTAATTTCATCATTGACACAGGGGTTGTTTTAGCATCATGCTGTTTAGTGTCCATGTCTTTGTGGGTTTTAGGGGGACCTTGTTGGTGTTGATTTTTATTTTTATTCCACTGTGGTCCAAGAAGGTACATAGTACAATTTCAGTTCTTTTAAATTTGCTTATACTTAATTTATGGCCAAGTATTGGTCAATCTTAGAGTATGTCCCATGCGGTGATGAGTAGAATGTATATTCTGTGGTCTTTGAATGGAGTGTTCTGTAGGTATCAATTAAGTCCATTTGGTCAAGAGTCACATTGAGGTTTCAGATCTTGTTGCTGACTTTTTGTCTTGATCTGTCTAGGGTTATGAGTGGGGTGTTGAAGTCCCCAGCTATGATAGTGCTGGAGTTGATATCTTTTTTTACTTTACCTAGAAGCTGCTTTATGAAAGTTGGCGCTCCTCTGTTGGGTGCATATATGTTTAAAATGGATATTTCTTGTTGATAGATTGAACTTTTTATCATTATGTAGTGGCCTTCTGTATCTTTTTTTAATTTTTAATAGCTTGAAGGGTATTTTGTCTGAAATTAAGACTGCTACTCCTCCTTTCTTTTGTGTTCCATTCACCTGAAAGTTTGTTTCCCATCCTCTTACTTTGAATCCGTGAGCATCCTTTCTAGTGAGCTGTCTCTTGAAGGCAATAGATTGTTGCCTGGTGATATTTTATCCATTTTGCCATTCTATGTCTTTTCAGTAGTGCATTTAGTCCATTCACTTTTAGGCTAATAATTGAAATACAAGAGTTGATCCCTGTCATAAATTTCTTACAGGGTTGTTCCTGTTTGTTGTCTTTCTTTTGGTTTTGGAGTTGGTTCATGTGTGTTTTTAATCTTCTGCCTGTACTCTTGTGAAGAATGTTGTTGTTCTTTTTTCCTTTTCTTCTGTGTTCAGTACTTTCTTAAGTGTTTCTTGTAGAGGTGGTCTGGTGGCAGTGTAGGTTCTTAGGGATTGGATATCTGGAAAAGATTTCAATTCTCCCTCACTAATGAAGCTTAGCTTGACTGGGTAGGTTATTCTTGGTTGAAATTGTTCATATTTTAGAACTTTGAAGATAGGGCTCCAGACTCCCCTAGCCTGGAGGGTTTCTGTAGATAAATCTGCTGATATTCTAATTGGCATTCCCTGGTAGGTAGTCTGGCCTTTTTCTCTTGCAGCCTTTAGGATTTTTTTCTATTATAGCTACTTTGTTTAGACGAATTATTATATGTCTGGGAGTTGGTCTTCTCATTTGTTGTCTTGCAGGGGTTCTCTGAGTCTCTTGTGCTTGAATTTTTGCATCACTGATGAGATGAGGGAAGTTTTCTTGAATGATTTCATGAAATGTTTGTCCCAGTGTGACCTCTGACTCTCTCTCTGCCTCAGGAAGGCCAATTACTCTTAGATTGGGTCTCTTGAAGTAATCATTCATCTTCTGAATGTTTTGTTCTGATTTTTAAGCTTCTTTTCTATGTTTTTGACAGTTTGGGTTCATTCTGCATTTTGGTCTTCAAGTTCTGAGATTCTTTCTTCTGCTTGGCTAATTCTGCTTTCCGTGCTAATTAGTTTGTTATTTATTTCCATCACAGTATTATTTACTGCTTTTATTTCTTTCATCAGCTCCTTCCTATTTTCCTCTTGTCTCTCCTCAACTTTTTAAATTCTCTCTATTAATGCCTTGATGTCTGGGTTTGTTGCTTGTGACCAGCCATTCTGGGGGCTTTTCGTTGTTTGTGTTCCGAAATCTGTTTTCTCAGTGTCTGACTTCCCAGGGGTCTGTGTGAGCCCTGTATTCTTCTTTTGGTTTTTCTTCATTTGTGCAGATTTTTCCTCCCTACTTTTCCCTTCCCTCCACTTCCCCATCTTCTTTAATTGTGTTATTCAGGGGTGGAGGGGTTTCTTTTACTTATGTTTGTTCAATCTCCTTTTCTTCCTAATGTATCTCCTCTTGTTTTGTTCATTTCTGTAGTTGAAATATGGGTTGATGGCAGTTCTTTTTGTAGTTTTGGGATTTAATTAAGGGGGGAGCTGTGATTCAAAATCTCTCTGCAGATCCCGGTATTTGCCAACAGCTGTATGGATAGTCTGAAGCCCACTTCCCACTGCCTTGAGTCTGTCCATGCAGTGGGGTTGTAGGTTTACTCCCTGAAAGCAAAATGAGGTTAACAGAGGGAAGGAAAAGTAGCAGGCAGTGGGGGATGGGGGGTGGAGAGAAAGAGGAGTGGGAGGGGAAACAGTTGAGTGTACCAACTGGTAAGTGAAAAGAGACACAAATACTGAAACAAATATAAAGAAAGACAATAACCATGACTGAAAACTAGCCAACAACCATATAAAAAGCTAAAACATACAATGATGCTAATGTACACACTGACCAACCTCCTTATTGGTATGCTATTCCTTTATACAAAGATGGGGTTTACAGAGAAATAAGAAAAAAGGAAAAGGGGGGAAAAAGGAAAAAAAGGGGGGGAAAGGGATAGATTAAAGTCAGTAGACTAATAGAACCAGCCAAGCACACTCTGAGACTTTTCCTTTAAGTCCAATGTCCTTTCAGCTCTGATTTCTAGCTGTCTTTGCAGGCTGGTAGAATTGTTCACAGTTAGGGTCAGTTGCCCCTGGCCTGCTATGAAGAACAGTTCAGATATGGGCCCCTGCCCAGTCTATTACTGAGATCTGGCTTTTTATATTTTTCAAGAGGGATGAGCCTCTGCCATTCCCATTTTGGTGTTGTTACCTTGGTTCCCCAGCTGGTGGTGCTATCTCACGGCTACAGTCTAAAGGGGAGTGAGCTGGTTGGGGATCTGTGACCTGCCGCTGCAACTTCTTTGGGGGGGGAGTTCCACAGGCTTTCTCCTGGCTAGGGGCATGGTGTGGCAGTCGCGGCAGCAGTAGGGCAGTGGCAATCTCAGAAGATCCTGCTTGCGGGGGCTTCACAGTCTGAAGTCATGGGTCACTTCAGGCATGAGCTGGGAGTGACCCCAGCGGCGGGATCCGCAACTGCAGGAGCAGCCTGGACTGCCGCAATATCTGAGTAGCAACGGTGGGTGATAGTGGCGGCTGAGCTCCCTGTGAAGAGTAGACTGCGAAGATGGGAGCTGCAGCCCTTGGGACAGAGCTAGGGTCTTTATGGGTGTTCTCTTTCACAGAGGGTCTCACAGACCATGCCACCCCATCGCCATCTTGCCGGAAGTCCCATGACTTCCTTCTTAAGAGTACAGTACAGACTGGGAAATAAATTGGGACTTTATAGTTGAGAAACCTGACAAACATAACTGTAGCCAGTTGATCAATGTCAACACCAACAATGAAAAGTCATGTTGACAGCATGTACCTTTAATCTGATGTAATGAATGAAAATGGCAATTTATATCTGTGATCTTCCTCTCACAAACATATAACCCCAGTCTAATCATAAGAAAAACATCAAAGAAATCTCATTTGGGAGACATTCTACAAAATATTTGATAAGTACTCATCAAAATTGTCAAGGTCACTCATTGTCTTAGTGAGCTCAGCTGCCATAAAAAAATAACACAGACTAAATACCTTTAACAAAAGAAATTTATTTGTGCACAGTTCTGGAAACCCCAGATCAGGATGCCAGTAGGATTGGGCCATGGTGAGGAATCTCTCCCCTGACCTGCAGATAGTGGCCTTTCTGCTGTGTCCTCACATGGTGGCCAGAAAGAAATAGAAAGCTCTTCCAGTATCTTTTCTTACAAAGGCACTGAACTCACCATGAGACCTCACACTGAGAACCTCATCTAAGTCGAATTTTCTCCCAAATACCTTATCTCTAAAAACCATCACATTGAAAGGCGGAGCTTCAATTTGTAAATTGGAATGGATATAATTTAGTTCAGAGTAATCATTTAAAAAGAAAATTTTGGTAAGCTGGTGCAAAGAAAAACCTAAGAAACTATGATAAGTAAATCTAATACAGTATTCTAGATGGGATCATGGAACAGAAAAAGGACATTAAGAAGAAAACTTAATAAAGTATGAACATTAGTTGATAATAATGTATGAATATTGTTTTATTCATTATAATAATTGTACTGTACTAATATGAAATATTAATAATAGAAGAAACTGGCTATGGGACATATGGGAATTTTGTGATCAATCTTTGCAATTTTTCTGTAAATCTGGAGCTGTTCTAAAAACAAACTTTATTTTTAAAAGTACAAAATTAGAAGGTCATTTTAAAAGTCTAAACCAGGATATGCTGGTTAACTGCAGATCCTTTTTCATTATGAATCACAGTCTCTCAAATGTCCTGTCTAATCTATCTGCTTGGAGACTTGGATGGCAGAGGTCTTTACAGGTTAATTAAATTGTTGTGTATATGTGTGTGCTTATTGTAAGAATTTGCATTTGTGTGCAATGCATTCTTTTTTTTTTAATTTTAATTCTCTTGGGCCATTTTACCCTTTGTCCCCCATTTACCATTGAAAGTGCTGGATAAATTCATTTGACCTCTCCATGCAGCCTTCATTATTAGGTAGATCTTGTGTTGTATAGTCCTTATCACTGTGCAGACTTCAGCTAATTAATCTGTGTAGTATTCTTCTGAAATGACTGCTGCCTTCACTATTTTTATAATGTGGAAAACTAACAGCTAAGGAACTTTTCCAATCTTTCACTGTAAGTTTATTAGAATGTTAACCAAATTCTTAACCCAAAACTCTTAACATAGACAAAAGAAAATGTTGGACTCAGAAGAGTCTTTAAAAATATTCTAGTCTATTCATTTCAAACATTTTTAATTTATCCCTTGCGACATATTTGTTGGGTCATTCCAGGATCTCTTGAAATAGTTCCAAAGTGCAAGAACTTGCTGCCTCATAAGGTAGTTCAGGAGAGGGGTCATTAGAAATAGTAAATGATTATGGAGATAGAGCTCGCTGCCACTGTCATTATTGCTCTTATTAGATATCACTTCTTTGTGGTGACCTGAAATGCACTTCCCTATGACATCAGCTATTTGGTTCTAGTTGTGCCTTTGAGAGTAATACAAAGTAAATTACTTTTAGGGTAGCTGGAATCATGAAAAGATGCTGAACTCTGAAGACATTGAGTCCTTGATACCACTTCTGGAGCAACCAATAAAGGTAAATAAAAATAGTTTTCAAAAATATTTTAAATCACTGATTGATGAACCACACTGATTGAGGAAATATTAATATAAAATGGCTAATACCCAGACAAATGTTTCCAAATTACTTAATTTCAAGATATTATTTGTAGCTGTGTTTCTCAACATCTGTAGACCAAAGGTCATCTGGTTGTACATCAGTAAGAAATGGTTTAAGAAATTATGTAATTCCACAAAACACCTCAGAAATAATACACTCAAAACAGTTAACAGTGATTGGTGTGTGTCTCTCTAAGGAAAAGAAAAAGGTCATCAAAGACAGATGGAAAGTGTCTTGGTATTCAATGCAGATGCTTGCTCTCAGAAGATTTTGTACCCTTATATACCAGACATATTTCAAAAGTTGGTTAATTGATTTAAAAATTAATTGAGGATTTATGCATTATAAAGCTAGTAGGTAAATTTTTTTAAGTACGCAAAACCATGAAGAAGAGAGAAAATCTGCATTACTCCATCATTCAAAGTCACCTATTTGTTATATTTTGGTAATTTCTATCCAATTCTTCTAGACATGTTTTCAGGGATTGAAGTCACACTGTATATCCGAATTTTATCCCATTTCATTGGGTTAACATCCATTTATTATGAACATGCTTTTACTTTATTACAAAATTGCTATAAATAGTTTAATGTATATCATATTTCAAAAGAATGTGTTATAAAAAATAGTTTATTCTTAAGAGCTTGGTTCAGTAAGGTTTCATCTGTGTTTAGCAGTATTTCCTTAGGATCGATTTCCAGAGATGAAGTTTTAGAGTCACCGTTTCTCACTCTGTTCCGAGGCTGGGGGGCAGTGGCCCATCATAGCTCACTGCAATCTTGAACTCCTGGGCTCAAGTAATCCTCCCACCTCAGTCTTCCAAGTAACTGAGACTACAGGCATACACCACCACACCCAGCCAACTTTTGTATTTTTTGGCTTATGTTTCCTAGGCTGGTTTTGAATTCCTGGACTCAAGCAATCCTCCTGCATTTGGTATCCCAAAGTACTGGGATTGCAGGTGTGAATCACTGCACTGCACCTGGCCAATCTGGGGGCATTTTTTAAGATACTCATTGTATTTGTGAAAGAGATGTCATTTGTTAATAACAAAGGTCATGTATGTATTTATTTAGGAAATACTCAAGGCTAAATACACTTTAGTGCAGCAGTTAATATCTTATTGGAATTTACCAACCAGTTGCTAAGTGTCTGTTATTCGATAAACTAATGACAAAGAAAAAGAGGAAAAGAGAACACAAATGTTTTTGTGCTTATGTGTCTAGTATCTTCTGAATATGTACAAATACCTGTGATCTCATTCAAGATATAAATATCTAGATGGAAATAAAAATCTCAGGAAAAATATATATGTATAGTGATGTGTAGAAATCTTTGAAGATTATGCCGTTTTAAGATATGGTAAATAAACACTTTAAAATAAAGTTTTAAAAAAGCAATATGATGCAGATTTTAAACAGAGATATCTTTCATAAACTTTCAAGTATTACATATTCTATTTGTTGTAACATGAAAAATATAGCTTTCTGAGAATGGTACAGATTGATCTTGTAACTAACTTGATAGTCATAGTTTGAAAATTTTGTATTTTTCTGAAGGAAGATAAAAATGTGCCAATTTAGATTATTTAAAGGGAAAAATTGACTGGGTGAAATAGTTCAATCCTCTAATTCCAGCATTAAAGGAGGTAGAGATGAGAGGATTGCCTCAGGCCATGGGTTTGAGATCAGTCTAGGCAATTTGGTGAGATCTCATTTCCATAATAAATAAATACATAATTTAGCTGGGTGTGGTGGGGCATGCCTTAGTTCCAGCTACTTGGAAGACTGAGGAGGAACTATGGCCCAAGACAGGTAGGTCAAGGCTTTGGTAGCTGTGAGCATGCCACTGCACTCCAGCTTGGGTGACGGAGTGAGACTCCTACTCAGATAATAATAATAATAATAAATGCAAATAGGCAGGGCGTGGTGGCTCATGCCTATAATCCCAGCACTTTGGGAAGCTGAGGTGAGAGGATTGCTTGAGCCCACTGGTTTGAGACCAGCCTGGTCAACTTGGCAAGACCTCATCTCTACAATAAACCAAAAAATTAACTGGGCATGATGGTGCATGTCTGTAGTTTCAGCTACCTGGAAAGCTGAGGCAGAAGGATTACCTGAGCCTAGTAGGTTGAGGTGGTGATGGCCATGAGCGTGCCACTGCACTCCGGCCTGGGTGATAGTGTGAGACTCTGACTCAAAAAATAAATAAATAAATACAAATAAATAAAGAGCGAAATTGACCCATGGTTTCATACAGTACTTATAGTCTTTTTATAATTCATTCTGAATCTTGTATCCTAGTGTATTAATAAAACAATAACATCTTCCCTCAATATATATTGTGAGCATGGAAAGGAATAATTCAGTTAAAGCCTATACCACATGATCCATAATACGAGTTCAAGCATCTTTCAGCCAAATTTTTACTTTTCTCAAATGGAGCCCTACAACATTTGAATATGGCTATCTTGCTGCCCTCATGTTTTCTATTACTATGGAAACATTTAGCCATGTTATTTCTCCATTTCTTCTTTGTCATGATTTTCTCATCCTTTCCTATGATGTCAACCTTGTAGACATATTTTAGCTTATCATTGCACCCATTATTTCTTTCATTTATTTATTTTCGACAAAATTCTTAAAACCTAAAATATCCTCAAGTATTCTAAAATTGTCAAATCTTTTTCCTAAAATTGTTTCTATTTCTCTTCTTCAGTGTTGTTAACCTGAAAACATAATCTGTGAGAGTGACTTATGTAGCAGTTAAAGATAGCTCTATCCTTTTATAAAACTCACTTTGCCAGCTATCAGGGTATACCAATCTCTGAGATCTTTATTGAACTTTCTGCCATAATTCATTCATCTCTTTCACGAAAAGCTTTCAACTAATTCATCAGCCACCAGCAGGTAAAGGGTCATTAAAACCATAATTTCAACCAGTACCTCTTCTTGTCTATCCAGGATCTCATCTGCTATTACATCATTGAGTTCCTTGGATTTGTTGGACATTTTTCCTGGTTTTATCAGAACTAATTGCTTTCACACTAACTAGATTGGATCACCACCTGATCTCTACCTCCCAGTATAGATAATAACAATATGTTCTCTACTCCCCTAACTCCTATCTCTTAATGCATAGATGGAAGTTAAAGATGATAGCAATTCCCAGTTGTGCTTCTCTGTATGAGATTCTGGTAAATCCCCTAAATGGTCCTGACACACCAGGGTGTCAATATATCCTATTGTTCCGTTTTCTATCAGAAGCATGTGGCATTAGCAGATAGTGACTATTATCTAGATTCTTGCCTGGGTTTCGTTGTATGTAAACTTTGTTCAACAACAATGACTACACTGAGGGAAGAGAAGAAATGTAAATCCTGCTGAGTCTTATACATTAGACATTTTTGTTTGTAGATGGTACCATTTGCTTTTTCAACTTGTCCCTAGATATACTTAATGAGCCAAGAGTGTCATGATATGTTACCTTTAGCCAATGAATTATGTCCTTGAAAAAGGTTGAAATGGGGATCAGAGCATGTCTCACTCTTTTGAAAATCCTGCAGACTTAGCCACAAAAAGGTAACTACTTTCTGTTGCCCACATCCCAATATCAAGGAAAAAGCATCCATCAAAGGATCAGATAGGTCCATAGAAAAAAAAAGTTGTATTCTTACTGCATATGTCAGTATTTATTATAATATATTTATTAGGGAGTATAAAGAAGTAGAACCTGTGACTGTACTATTTCCTTTTAATGTGTCCTGAAATTCCTATATCAAAGTCATTCAAAAAATTGAAGTCTTTAATAAAGTCTTGCTCAAATTTGGCATTTTAAGATAAAAAAAAGGTTCTTCCATGATAAATACCTACTACCTACTAATAATAAAGTTTATGTAGGATTCCTGGCATACTATTTAATGTTTCAATATAGCATCTCTTTTTTACCTTCAATGCAAACTAGAAACCAACACTCATACTTTCTATTTAACAAATAAAATAAATGAAACACAGATTTACATTTTTTTCAATGCTGAGCAAATTAATCTAAGAGTCAAAATCAAGATCGAGGTCACATGAATCCTAGCTTTATGTTTATTTTTATTATTCTGGTATTTATTTGATTTTTTTAAAAAAATGTTTCTACTATCTATGCTAGTTTAAAAGCATATTAATAATTTTGCCTTTATGGTGACCTCCCATTAATTTTTCAAATAAAATACATATTAAATACATAAAATATTTAAGTAAGCAATGACTAACAACTGGAATTTCTTTCTTTAGAGACCAAAAAAAATACATATAATATTTAAGTAAGCAATGACTAACAACTGGAATTTCTTTCTTTAGAGACCTTTAACAATTTTGAGGATTGAGGATACACCATTGCTATTTTCATGTAGGTTTCATCACATAGAGGCAATTTCTTACATTAACTTCCACTGATTTTTTCTAATCTTGGAAGTCATAATGAAACCACAACCTTCAATGACATAAAATTATATTTCAAAGTAAAATTTGGAATGTTTTTCTTAAATAAATGGCATATGCAGTAATTAACTTTCATCATTCTATGGTTTCCTGCCTCTGTGCCTCAATTTTTTCCATAGTTGTAACCTCTTAGCCCTATACAGAAGTATTTAAGAATTCCTGTTTCTATTTTTAACCCTAAACCTAACTCTTCTGAATCTTTGCTTCTTCGTTTGTCTGTTGATGAGTTTGGATTAGATAATCTTTATATTATTTAACATAATGCAGCCCACTAAACAGAAAATACAAAATATATGATGAGTCAGATATTATAAATAATGTACTTCTGACTGAACTAAGCTCAAAAAAGCAATGTTCTTAATTGGTGGGCAGCTCAGTGGTATGGGTCTTTCCATGTTGTTCTTTCATCATAGTCAACCATACCTGCCAAAGATGTCTTGTTTATTTACACGAAGAAAATAAGAAAGAACATGGAGGCTCATATGTTGAATGGTTTTATGGGTTTAGCATAGAGTAGCACATATCAATTCTGCTCATGTTTCACTATGTAATACTTAGTGACATGGCCACAGATAAGGCAAGGAATGATGGGAAATGTATGCTCAAGAAGAAGAGGAGATGTTTTGGTGAAATGCTAATGCCCTCCTTGGAGTTTGCACAGTGTCATCTCATTTTCCATATTATGTAACCGTGGGATATATAGGACTGTGCAAAGTATTTTATAAAACATAGGGCTTTAATTTAGATATTTACAAGTCAGTTTTCTTTCATTCACTTAATATTTTTCTTTATTATAGTCCCTTAAATATATTTCTCAAAGCTGAAATTACATAAGCTAGTCTTATAATTTTTAAAGTAGACCTTTTTGACCTGAGTCAACTTCTCTTTCTGCATCTAGCCAGCCTAGTTCCATTATCACCTTTTGGTTTCCATGCTTTAGTTATTCTGTAACTGACAAAACTTTGAGAATTCTAAAAAAATTATTCTTAAAGCAATTTCTTTGTATTCCATGGGCTTCAATTTTCTAATTTTCCTTCAGCAATTTCTAAATCACTTTATTTTTTTTAATTCATTGGACCAGCAGTAACTGGTATAATCTCTACTGAAGATACCAGATTTAATTATGTAGCCATAATACTGCCTTAGACTGCCACCTCTTTTAATGCCTTTGACGACAACAGAGTTTTACTTGAGACATCAAGAATAGATCCTTGTCTTGTAAGTTTTAGTGTGAAATCTTTCCAGAACCAATTGTTTACAGTACTGTGGGATTAGTTCCACAAACTATGTCCTAAAATGACATTCATCATATCTATTTTATTGAATCCTGTTGTTTTTCCAACATTTTGAAATCACCAACGCTTCTCATATGTTCATTTCCTTTGCCATGTGGACTGTGATTTAGTGGAATAATATAAAACTGAGTTAGAATTCTAGCTCTGTCAGTTACAGGATGTGTGACCTTCAAGGTGTCATTTAACATTTATGAGTCTCAGTTTTCTCATTTGCAAAACAAAAAGGACAATTATACCTGCACAATGGTGTAATTTGGACATTACATGAGCTAACATATGTAAAAATCCTTAACATATTTCCTGAAACACAAGAAGAGATGAACAATTTTTTCCTTTCTTCTCCTTAGTGAAGGGTCCCATAAAACAAACTCATAGGTTCAGTTTCTCTATGCTCTATGGCAGTACAACAAAATTGGATGTATCAATGTAACTGAATTGAGATAGTACAATATATTATTAGGTTTAGAAGGGTTTTAAAAAATAATTCAGTGTAACCTCTTATCTTAAAGTGCATGCAGGGACCTTTTCAACGAAACTATAGGTAACAAGATAGGTCTAAAGTTTTATATTCACTGTGAGATTACGCTTTAGAAGGGAAAATTGGACATCAGCCAATAATTACAAGAGGAAGTGCTTATTTCTGGTACCTGGGAACCAAGTAGGACCTCTTAGAGTACATTACATTTGATCAAAACCTTGGAGAATTAGTAGGATTTGGACAAGTCAGTGTGGGTAATAGCAATGTTAGTTTAAAGTTTAATTTGAGTGGGATTATTTTATTTCAAGTTGTGTATTCCCACATGATAATAAAATCTTTAATGATTCTGCTAATTTTTCACCAAAAACTCCATTATAGGATAGATATAAAGGTCATATATTTGCCATTCTTATTAAAATTTAACAATCAGTTTTTCAAAATTGATATTTTCCCAGCTCACTTAGATAAGACTGTTTTCTGAAGATTTTTCACCCAAGAAGAAAGATCTCCTTCGTCTCTTCTTTGTTACAGTAGTACTTGGCCATAGCTGTATACATTACATTGATGCATTTGTCTTCTTACAGAATTGTGAATTTATCTTTTATTTTTTGAGCATCTGCTCTCTACCAGGTACTCTTCTATAGACAAAAAGACAGAGATCCTTGTCCTCATAAAGGGTATAGCGTATTTTAAGGGGGAGAGATACATGATAAACATGATAATTTATATATGCATATATAATTTTATATGTAAATATATAAGTATATATATATGCATATACATATATATGCACACACTTATGTAGTTTGCCTCAAGACAATAAAGCCTAGGGGAAAAAAAAGAGTAGAATAAAGGTAATGCAAGTGTTTGGGGTAAAGAGGCAGTGTGTGGCTTTTAATAAGGGAAACAGGATAGCTATCTTGAGGATATCCTTGAGGAGGTAACATTTCATTAGACTTGAGGAGATGAGACTCACAGATTTCTAGTCAAAGAGAGCAACTAGTGCAAAGTTCCTAAATTATGATTGTGCTTAGTATGTTGCTAAACAGTGAAAAGGCCATCCTAGATAGAAGAAATAAAAGAGTAATAATAAAAGTAGTGAAAGTGAAAAAATATTATTTCAGAGAAATAATGTAGTGATGATAATGGACAGATTGAATAGTGCCTTAAAAGTGATTATAAAGACTTTGTCTTTTACAGTGAGTAAAAGGTGGAACAAAGGTAACATGTTGGGCAATGAAGTGATAAAACACAAATTTCATTTAAACATAATTATTCTCTTATTATAGTAAAATTTGATAGGTGTTGTGGGTAGAGGGAGGACAAGTGTAGTAGGTAGTGTTGAATCGAAGTCAGAGATGATGGGGATACAGAAAAAAATAATAAATTGATTTTAGACACATTGTGATGGTAGAGCCAATGGGCTTTGTCATAAATTTATTGGATGTGATGTTGTAAGAGAAAGAGAGAAGCCAAAAATTAATCTAAGGAAGGGGTCATCTCACTTAGATGGGAAAGCAAATGGGAGTAGCTTTGGGGGGAAAGATCAGTTCATTTTGGATTTGTTGATTTGAAATGTCACTTCTACATCTATAAATAGGACATATTGAGAAGGAAGATGGATACATGGTTCTGATGTCAGAAAGAAAGTCAATGATAAAATGTAAATGTGGACATCTTTAGCACAAAGATAGAATTTTCAACCCAGGTGTTTACATGAGATCATCAGGACAGCAGTGTCAGGAAAGAAGAGAAAGTCAAATACTGAGCCTTAAGTCACTCTAAAATTGAGAAATAGGAAAGAAAAAGAAGCACTAGCAAAAGAAGTTATGAAGTAGTAGCCGGTGAAGCAAAAGAAAAATCAGCAGAAGGATTAAAAGGAGGCCAAGTGACAAAAATGTGAAAGAGCAGAAAAGATAAACTAAGTCAAATGAAAAAAAAAGTAGGTTGAGAACTGAGAATTCATTGGTGTTAGTAAATGAAGGTTATTGGTAGCCTTGACACAAAAAGGTTTTTAAAATTTTTTTTATTTTTATGATGCAGTAAAAGACTACACTAGAGTAAGTTTAAGATAAAACGGGAAAAGAGTAACCAAACACAAGATGTATAAACTACTCTTTAAAATATATTTTCTCCTAAAGGAACAAAGAAATAGAGTATAAATTGTATCTTCTTATCTTCACCACCCAGAATTTTTATAGAAACTAGATCAATGTAGTCACTAACAAAATTATTTTTAATGATGAAGAAAGAAAATAGAGACCATGTCTACTAAATTCAACTCAGCTCCAGGAGAAAAAGTGTTAGATAATGCTTATTTCTCAGTAACTACACTCATTCAGGTGCCCTGTGCTGTAAAATGAGCTATTTTCATTCTTGACATACCTCTCTTTTTTTATCTCATTGAATCTCAAGTACTTTATACAATTACCACCTAACTGATCTCCATGTCCATCTTCTTACTTCTTTAGTTGTGTAAAAACTGCCTAATGAGTTTTCTTCAATCAGATCATTCTTTATCTACAATGTTTCCACATCACCTGAAGAATCAACTTCATAACTTCTTATTTTCATTGTCCCAGTCAAATGTAGCAATGTTTTACATTTTGTCATCCTTTCATTTTCCATCACCTTTGAACTCTTTCTGTTCCCTCCACACATAAACTTCTTTCTATGTTACATAAAATCTAATTATATTTAACTAATATATAGTGACCCCCCTGCATAAAGCCTCTCCTCATTCCATAAAATTTCAAAACCACTAAACTCTCGTATAATTTTTTCTACTTTTATCATTATCTTTGCTGATGCTTTATAGTGTATAATTATTTGTATATTTTTACTCATTTATTCCCCATCCATGTACAAATATAACTAAAATATTGTTATTCCACTTAATATTTTTTTCTAATTTTAACAATAGATTTACAACTGTATTAGTCTGTTTTGTGGTGCTTAAAAAAAATACCTGACACTGGGTATTCTATAAAGAAAAGAGGTTTATTTAGCTCATAGCTCTTCAGATTGAGAAGTTCAAGGACCCAACCCTGGCTTCTGGTGAGGGTTTTTGTGCTGCATTACAACACAACAGAGAAGGTCAAAGGATACAAACAGGAAAAACCTCAGGAATCTCCTGGCTTTGTAATAAGCCACTCTCACCAGAACTAATCAATTCCAAATTCCTCAAGAGTGAGAACTCACTATCTTAAGAACAGCACCAAGTTATTCATGAGGAACTTGCCCCTGTAAACCTAAACACCTCCCACTGAGCCCTACCTCTGGACAGTCCCACACTGGGGATCAAATTTCAACATGAGTTTTAGTGGGCACAAACAAATGATATCTAAACCAGAGCAACGACTTTTAAAAGCCACAATCAAGGAACGCAGTTTCTCAATTTATTGTTAATCATTTAGGTCTTCTTTCTTTCTTTCACCTATCAAACAGTTAATAACAGAAAAAACCAGAATGAGTCTTTAGAATTGCAATATATACTTTTCAAAGATTTAAATATTTAGAATTGTATACTATAACATATTGTGAGTGATAGTAATAATTATATTTTAAGTAACAACACTGGTAGAGTCCTTACTATATGCAGGGTACTCTTCTAAGAACTTAAACACTAAGTTGACTGTGGCCTCCAGTGATCCTTACCTCTTGAAATTCATGAGCTTGTGCTGGGAAAACTGGCTGACCACATGCAGAAGATTGAAACAGGACCCCTACCTGTCACCATACATAAAAGTCAACTCTAAATGGATCAAAGACCTAAACATAAAACCTCAAACTATAAGAATTTGGAAAATGCAGAAGACAACCTCACAGAAATTGGAGTACGCAACCAATTCCTGATCAAAACCCCAGGTGTCCATGCCATAAGAGATAAGATAGACAAGTAGGACCTCATTAAATTGAAAAGCTTCTGTAAAGCAAAAGAAACCACCAAGAGAGCAGGGAGACAGCCCACAGAATGGGAAAAAAAAAAATTTGCCAACTCTATATCTGACAAAGACCTAACATCCAGGTTCTAAAAGGAATTCAAACGTGCTGAAAGGAAAAAAACAAATATCCCCATTAAAAAGTGGGCAAAAGATATGAATAGCCACTTCTCAAAAGAAGATATGCGGGCAGCCAACAGACACATGAAAAAGTGCCCAGCCTCACTAATCATCAGAGAAATGCAAATCAAAACCACATTGAGATACCACCTAACTCCAGTAAGAATGGCCATATCATTAATAAAACAATCAACAACAGATGCCAACAAGGATGGGGAGAAAAAGGAACACTTCTACACTCTGGGGGGAATGTAAACTAGTTCAACCTCTGTGAGAAACAGTGTGGTGATTTATAAAAGAACTAAGAATTGACCTTTCATATGACCCAGCAATTCCTCTACTAAGAATATACCGGAAGAACTCAAACCATTCTACAAAAAAAAGATACCTGCACAAGCATGTTTATTGCAGCACTATTCACAATAGTAAAATCATGGAACCAATCATGCTGTCCATCGAAACTGGACTGTATAAAAAAAAGTGGTACAAATACACAGTGGAATATTACACAGTCATAAAGGACAAACATATGAACTTCACAGCAACTTGGATAGATTTAAAGTCAATAATACTCAGGGATCTATCACAGAAACAAAGAACAGAGTACCACATGTTCTCACTCATAAGTGGACCCTGAACATTTACTATAATACTATAAGAAAGGGATTGGCAGTAGCTTAATATTTCCAGGGTGGGGAGAGAGGGAAACACCAAATAAGGGTACTTGATCTCAAACCAGGTAAAGTGGAACCAAAGAGAGGCCCAAACTTCACCTGTATGTTGTCCACCTGAAAACCTAATCCTGAATTGTACCCTACATCTTTAAAATTATATATATATGAAATTCATGTGCTTATGGAGTCCTTTCCCAGTGGAAGAGTAGGGCTGGCCTTATAACAAACAGAATGTTGCAGAAATGAGGATGTGTAACATCTAATATTAATTCTTAAACAACATTAGACTTCACCTTGATTTCTTTTGAGTCACTCACTCTGAGGGAAGCAGTTTCCCACCCATGTCAAGGGAATGCCTAAGCAGCCTGTGGAGAGGACTACCTGGAAAAAAATCGAGACCTCCTGCTCATGATCATTACCAACTTGCTAGCCAGGCAAATGGACCATCTTTGAAACAAATCCTTCAGCTCTAGTCAAAACTTCAGATGACTGCAGTTCCAGTCACCACCTTAACTGCAGCCTCATGAGAGACTGTGAAACAGAACTACTTAGCTAATTCACTCCAAGATTTCTGATGCACAGAAACTGTGACAGGTATCAAAGCTGTACTATTCTTATAAGCCATTATGTTTTGGAGTGTTATACATCAATAGATAAATAATCTGCTATTCATTTATAACCTTAAACTTCTGAAATAAGTAAAGGATTGGAAGAAAGCATACGAATGAATCCTTCTGCCTTGAGCATTCTGTAATTGTACGTGCCCTACCTTACCTTATTTAAGAAAAACAAAATTAAATCTTCCACACAACAGCTACTGTTGATGACCATTTATTTTCTCTATAGTGGCCTTTTGCCATATCTAACTCATTGGTCTTTAATGCTGGTTTTGATATATTACCCAATACATCCATAAACCCACCCCCAGAATGTTATATGAGGCTGGCGTAATGCTAAGTCATTTAAACCACAGGGGAAGCAAATGCTCTAATTTATGCTGCCTTTTTATTTCCTACATAATTCTGATTTTAATGCTTCATCTCAACCACATCAATATCCTTTTGCCACTAGCAATTGAAAACAAAAAATAAATGTTTCATTCCTCCTTTTGGCCAACTAAAGGGAAATATTCATGACTCTAGGACTTGATGTGGATGGAAGGAGTTACGATGAACTTTGTAGAGGGGTTTAATATAATGGGAAGTTTGAAAGGCTAGAGATCTTATAATGGTTTCAACTGTGTCATTACCAATATGCAAAATCTTTGGCTAGTTGTTCTTTTTCACTGTTTTATTGTGTTTTGTTTTGTTTTGTTTTTAACTTATCAACTAAAGATATTTAGATAGCTTGTTTTATTCCATCACACATACAGAATAACTGAAAATCTATTGGGTTCTAAAGTAATTTATAGAATTCATTTGTAGTAGGATCTTTACTAACATGTAGCCCAATGTGCGTAGCCCATTGCGTAATGTAAAATCTATGTGAAAATCTGACTCACAAGGAAAGAGTGACCTCCAAAATGTATAAGTACTGATATTGTCATAACTTTCTATATCTCTTATTAGCCACACACCAAGATTGTACATTTCTCATATTAGCAGGTAGAAGGAGTGCAATATAGAGGAGATATTATCAGTGTCAGTATGATAAATATAATTTTAACATTCAATTTTTTCCTATAAAGACCTTTTTTCACATTTTCTTGTAATCTCTGAACATATCATGTCTACACACATAGTCACTAATGAATATGTTCATTGGACAATGGTATTTACCTCCAATGGGTTAACAGGGTTTTTTTAAATCCCCTAAATCAAATAGATTATACATGCTGCTATCAGGAGAAAGAGGATATTATGTGTTTTATCTTCACTAAAATACAGGCCATAAATATAGAGTAAACATAGGGTGAAAAATTGTAGTATGACTAAGTATAGAATGCCACAAATTTGAAATACTGCTTAACATTTGAGCAGCTATGACTTGAGACCTCAGATATATAATAAATGGGTTAAAAACACTCTCTCAATGCCAGTAAAATCTGTTACCATAGAAGATTTTAAAATCCCATCTATTAGCATTGGTCCTTGAATTGGATTCAAGAATCTGGTTACCTTAAAGTTACTGTTTTGTGTTATGAAGGCCATGGAAGCTTACTGATGTCTCTGAGCTATAGAAGATTATTCTGTGAATAGGATGGATTAGGATAGACATGAGGTTCTTTCCAATTCTGACAGACTGTATCTCTGTTAACTTTTGCACTCTTTGTATTTGAGGCAAAACAAACTAATATTATAATGAGAACACTACTGTTACCTGTTATAGAAAAATCCATTGGCTTAGGCTGAAAATATGTTTTACCATGTGCATCTCATGTCCTCATAATGATTTGAGCAAATCTTTAAAATATAGATAAAAATATTAACATGGGAACTACCAAGGGCAATTGTATTAGAATACTGTACATTAGTAGGATCAAAATAGACTTTAAAATGCATGATAAGTAGGCAACTTCTAAATAGAATAAGCAGAATTACCTAAGAACAGATATCTAGATTAGGAATCCACACAATTCTGACTTCTAAGAGCACTACTGCTAAATTATAGTTGACATACTTATTCAGCTAGTTCTTGAATTAATGCAAAGATCAGAATTTTGCAGCCATTTTAGACTCAGAAGGAAAAAAAAAAGTCTTGTTATATTAACCATTTATGCCATGCCCACAAGAGAGGGCAGAGTTAGGATGTACAATAAAAATATGCTAGACTTACAGACAAGCAAAAGATTTTGAAAATAAAAAGGCTTTTCAAGATCTAATGTTTTTATTCTATTGATAACATATTATGGAACCAGAAAAATAATTTAACTGTCTAAAGTCATAGAACAATTTAGTCTCAAAGCTATTTTGTCCCCCATCCAATCTGCTTTCTACTCTGTTTCTGTTTCCAATTAAGAAAGCAAGCAAGAAAATGATAGGTACAGAAAGGTATAACATATACTAGCTCACTATTGGGAAATCAGGTTTTATCTTTACCTCATACTTCAACTGCAAAATTTACTTGTGTTAAAATGTTAATGGAAAAATTTTAAAAGAAAGAATAGGTGTAAATGAATATGAAATTTAGACTGAGAAGCACTTTCTAAGTAGAAAGTCATAGAATAAATTACCAAAAAATGACAAATTTAACTGGATGTAAAGCTTTGTATGCCATTTATCAAAAAAAAAAAATAAATAAATTTAAGGTGAAAACTGGAAAACAAAACACTAACCTTGATTGGAAAGATCTTAATGTTTCTAATAAAAATTTTTTTTTAAACTACTTCATTCCAAAGAAAAAATATAATTAAAAAAACAAGGAATTTGAATAAACTAATGCAAATGGCACAAACCATGAAAATACTTTAAACTCCACAAGTCAATAGAGCAATGCAATTACACAAGGCCTATTACTATTTTCCCCTATCAACTTTCCAAACATTTAAAAACTCTCATACTCAGCATCAGTGAGGCTGTGGGAAAATTAGAATTATCACAATGTTAGTATATTATTTGTTTTAAATATTTACAACTCCTCTTTACTAGTTTCATTATACAGATCCTCTGGTTGTGCCTTTCTCTGAAGGAGGATTATCTTGCCCACCTTATTATATTACGCCTGGTCCTGTGATTTGCTTTAGCCAATAGGATGTGTTCCTCACCTGAGCAGCAGCTTTAAGAGCCATCATGTCATTGTGCCATTGCTCTTTTCCTTCCATCTTATGAACAGCATGTCCCAGGTGGAACTGCAGCTTCAGACTGGATCCCAGAATGAAGGAGACAAAAGGACAAGTACCACAAGTGACCTGTAGTCAACGAATACTGAAGGAAGGAATCAGATTTTGTTGTTGAACTCACTGAAATGTGTTGTTTTTACTGCAGCATAACTTAGCAAAATTCTGCAAATGTAGGAGTATAACCTGCACAATATTTCTTAAAAATACTTTAGCAATATATATCAGAGGTCTTAAAAATTAGTTGATGCTATTGACTTACAAATTCTCTTTTATAACTCTATGCGCCAAGAGGTTCATTGCAATGTAAACTTTAATGGTGAAAATTGGAAGCAAGAAAAATATCCAATATTAGGAGAATGATTAAATAAATTATGATAAATCCATACCATGGAATGCTATAGAATCATTAAAATTATATTTACAAGGAATATGTAATGGCACTAGAAAATAGACACTATATAATATGTGATGACAACACAGTATACAAATTTGAAAATGCAGAATGATGCCAAAATTATAATATGTATATTTAAAAGGTTGAAAGAAAATACATAAAAAACTTCATGAGTACTTATTTCTTGATGTGTGAGAAAAGGAGCTATTATATTCTTTTTTATGTCTTTGTGTTTTTAAAATCATAAAAAACATGGATGTTTACTTTTATAATCAGAAAAATATACTTTATATATCCTTATTTTACAAATGAGATACTGGAACCTCAGAATGGTGGAGTAGATTTTTAGAGAAACCAGACTTAGATTCTGGTTCTATCTACATTTTTTACCATTACACATTTGTTGTTTTTGCATTAGACTGAATTGACTGTATATTTTTATATTCAAATGTCTTTATCATTCAGATGAAAACATAATTATAAAAAACAAGGAATTTGAATAAATTTGAGTAAACCAAAATTCAGTGACCTGCATCAGTTTTCTTCATCATGCCACCTTCTATCGCAATCCTCTTATTCATCTTCGAAACATCACTCCAATATTAGAGTCATTTTTACATTATAATTGTCTAGTAAATATTATTTATATGCATGGTCTTTTTGTTGGTTGATGTTAAATACCCAAACTCACTTGGTAAAATGCAAACACTGTTATCTATACAATAAAGGACATGTAAGAGTAGAGAGGAAACATATCCTCAGTTTTTTCATGAGAATAAATCTATAGAAAATTGGATTTATTCATTCTCCTTTACCCTCCTCCACTGAGACTTTTTTATCTTTCCATTTTTTCCATATAAATATAGCTTCAATGAACATTTTTCTATGCTAACTGTGCACTGAAGCAGGTATTTCTATATGATAGATCAACTAATTTTTGTACTTTTCACTTTTACAAATGCACTTTCTAATGTGTGTGTGTGTAATGAACTCGAGTTCATCCTTGAGAGAATCTCTCAGACCCTCCCTCTCTCTGAAGACATTTTCTATTCATTTACCTTGTTAACATGCATACCTCAGTGGTCTCCATCAGTTTTCTATAATCACCAAAAAAAAAATGTTACAGACTATGTGTCTTAAACAACAGAAATACATTTTCTCACTTTCTGGAAGCTAGAAGTCCAAGACTGAGGTGGCAGTAGGTTAATTTTTCTCTGAATCCTCTGTCCTTGGTTTGTGTTTACAAGGAATATGTAATGGCATTAGAAAATAGACACTATATAATTTGTGATGACAACACAGTATACAAATTTGAAAATGCAGAATGATGCCAAAATTAAGTATATTTAAAAGGTTGAAAGAAAATACATAAAAAATTTTCATGAGTACTTATTTCCTGATGTGTGAGAAAAGGAGCTATTATATTCTTGTTTATGTCTTTGTGTTTTTAAAATCATAAAAAATATGAATGTTTACTTTTATAATCAGAAAAATATACTTTATATATCCTTATTTCCCTTAAATTTCTCTTGTCTTCACATGGTCTTTCCCCCACAAGTGGTCTTCCCTCTATGTCCATATTCTTATCTCACTTTCTTATAAGAACATGATTAGTATTGGTTTGGGACCTACTCTTATGACTGCATTTTACTTCTTTAAAGTCTCTGTCTCTGTATACACTAGAAGTTAGGACTTGAACACATGAATTTGGGGGGCATGCAATTCATCCCATAATAGTGCCACTAATTTGCATGACTGCCTCCCTGTCTGGTGTGTGAACCTACCTGATGACAAGTTCAGCTTTCAATGGGCAGTTTCTTGGACATTGTAAGTATTCAGTAAATGTTGGCTGAATCAATTAGAGTATGGATGCTACAGAGCGGAGAATACAAACGAGTACAGAACAGAGGAGGACAAAAGGGAATGAGAATTTCTGGAAAGGTTTCATGGGACATTGATTGAACTTTGAATAAAGGTGAGATTTGTACCCACAGAAGATAGGACTTTCTCCAAAAATAGAATAATATACTCAGAATCATGGAAGTTGACATGATTTGACAGATTAATGGAATGGTGAGGAAAATCAAAATTCACAGGACTAGTCAGAGTTTAGAAATCATCTAATCTATAGGGACATTTTCAGCATTTGCACACAAGGTCATTCTGTCCCTCCTTGAACATCTTCAAAAATTAAAGTATTCATGCTGCAGTTGCAGAATTGAATTATTTCAGTCACTGGCATACTATCTACCAAACTTTCTTCATTCAAATATTATCTGAATGAGTTGGGCTACATTTACGTTCTATATCTCCTGTTGTTCATTTGATACTTTTTCATTTAGTTGACTCCTGTTTTTCAGAGAGTGCATTTGAAATGGAACTTTGTATTATTACCAGAGCTACATGAGGACCAGTACCTGTTGGCCCAAATATAAGGTATAAGTCTAAATAAATCCATAACTATAATAGTCATTATTGATATAATTGCACACATATACCTAAAATATGCCACTTACTACAAGTACTAGGTGCATCAAGTTTTTTTGGGAAAAAATCAGAGTAAGCCTTTTTAAGTGAAACTTAAATTGGTCCATTTTCATTTGGTTATGTTAAGAAATGCTGCCAGGTACAGTCGTGTGTGCCTGTAGTCCCAGATACTGGGAAGGATAAGATGGGATCACCCCTAGAGTCCAGGAATTTGAGACCAGTCTGGAGAACAGTGAGACTCTATCAAGAAAGAAAGAGAGAGAGCGAGCGAGAGTAAGTGAGAGAGGGAAGGAGGAAGGGAGGGAGGGAAGGAGGGAAAGCTGCAAAATGTTCACATCATTACAAGAAAAATTCTGGTTTTGAATGGAGGTTGGATAGGGTAAATATTGGAGATGAATCATTGAGAGAGACTCAATCAGCAGATTAATTTTCCCTGAAATTCTGCCTAAGTGTAATGGCCACTAAAAGGTCAGCCCTTTTACTTAGAGACAGGTTCCTCATGGTTCGTGCTATAATTTAAACTCAAAAAGAATAGAACTCTATTTTAAGTAATTACAGATTAAACAATTCTCCTGCAATCTGATTTCATCTGTAAATTTGCTCAGCAAATCCTTTCTCCATAAAAAGCAGAAAAGAAAATTTCTAACTAGCCCCAGCTTGGGTAAGAACTTAAAAAGCTTTTGCTTAAAAGACCCCTGAATAGGAATTCCTATCCTTGGCTAACTTCAGTTTGCTTTGTGACCTTGAGCAATCATTTCATTTTACTGAACCACAGTTTCTGGGCTTGTGAAACAATAGGATTGAAGTGGTTCTCAGAATGTCATCCCAGGAACAACAGTATCAGCATCAACAGAGGGCCTGTATGAAATGCAGATTCTCAGGCTTCACCCTAGACCTACCAACCCAAGGAAACTCTGGGGTGAGGTCCAGCAATATGTGTTCTAACAACACTTCCAGGATTCTGATGCTAAATTTTAAGAGCCATTGGACTAGAGAGTATGAAAAGCTCCCTTGGCCCTGCCATCTGTGAAATGTTGTGATCTTATGGTCATTGCGTGAGAAAGCAAAAGAGACCCTGAGTTACTAGTGGGAGGGAAAACTGGCTTGAATGAGCTGCTTGGAGAATAAATTTGTTCTTTGGAGAAGAGTCACCTGTCCTAGCTAATGATTATAGATCCCACAGGGAGAAAATCCTGGGAAGGGTTTCTCTCTCTCGCCACCTGGAAAGGAAACAGTGACAATATGGGAGAATTCTCTCCCGGTGCTTAGGGATGGGAAAAGGCAGGCAGATAATGTCTTCATTAGGAACAGCTTGGCGTGCATCATGCATCATGTATACAAACAGAAGTGGTGTGTAATTTGCCCTCAGGAATAGGGGATCCAGAGATGTGAAAACTCCTATAAATTTTAGAAAGAGTGGGGTTTGGGGGGTGTGGAGAAGCTGTGGAGAGGTAAATGAAAGCAAGACCAAAGAAAGAGAAAGTTGCACAATCACCGGGGCCATGAGGCATTTTCTGTCCCACAGACTCCTGAGGGAGCAATGATTTTCCCAGCAAACAAATTCATCACTACCCTAGTGGAGCCTGCGCACATGCAAAAACAGAATGGGTGAAAGGTGGAGGGATGGGGAGGAGGGAAAGGCAGGAAGGAATTCTGGCACCATCTAGTGGCCTGTGAGACAAGGCTCTTGTCCTAATAGTCACAGTCTAGCATGGCTGGCATTGAAGCAACGTGTTTAAAAGAAAGCTTTTAATATGGTTTAATTGCTATTTCCCAGGAAATTAAGTAAACTTTGAGCGTCCCACCATGCATGAGCACAAAATGACAGCCCTGGAAGTAATGCCAGAGTTTAGTGGACAGGAGGTGGCTATTGGATCAAAGAATACTGAATGTATTTACAATTTCTTTCCATTTAAATAAGGTCCATGATTTATATGTGGAATAGCTCATTCCATCCTTAAATCAACAAATCATCCCTATGCAGCCTGCACCAAAGGAAGAATCATACCCAATTCTACAGATGAGAAAAAAACTGAGGATTAGGGAGATGTGAACTAAGGTCTCATAGACCAAATGGCAGGGACAAAATAACCACCCGAAACAGGTCTGTTCCCCAGCATGAAACCCATACAATCTCTAGATTGTAATAACTGACAAGTTCAGGATGTGAAATCCAGGAGTCCATTTCTTCACAAAGTGTCACCTGAATGTTCCAGAGATTCCATGGCTTCTAAATGCCAGAATTGAAATCAATAATTCCACCTATTCTTAGAACCTCTTCTGCTTTTCATTCTGAAGAATACAGAGATGAGAGTTGTTCTTCCCTCATGGAGTTATACAGTTAATTGTGCAGCCAGGATTCAAGCATAGGAAATAGGTTAAACAAAAAACAAAAAACATAGCATCATCACATAGAATGACCTAGTGAGTCATTGGTTGGAAAAGACTGAAAATGCTTGCATTTCTTAGGGACAGGGAAAAAGTAAGGTTCTTCATTAAGCAGAAAACAAAACTCTCAACTGAGCAAATTGAGGATGAGCAAGTCAAAGGTTGGTCCCCCTGCCCTGCCCCTACTCTAAGTCATTATATGAGTCTTAGGGACCACTACAGTAGAATTTCCACTTCTTTTAATTTGATATACTTCCTCACATTCAGTGTGTTTCTTATATAACTATGTTAAGCAGACTGCAACGTTTTTTCCTCAGACAGCCCATTCTTCCACCTGTGCCTCTTCCAATTATCTACCCTGTATTCTATCTTTCTTCTTTTCTTTTTGTTTTCTCCTCATCATATGTTCAAATTGCCTTATTTATTTGATGGTTCACTTATTTATAATCTGCCACCCCAATTAAGATATAGACTAAAATAGAACAGGTGATTTCTATCATATTTTCAATACAGGACATAGATTAGAATATTTACGTACTCAATAAATATTTTATCTCTATAACCAGAACTCAATACAGAAATAGGTCAGATGCTTAGTGGATACGGTTGAATACAGGTTGTCACTTTTAAGGAAAAGGTGAAGCAGAAGTTTGGTAGGAAAAAGATAATCTTTAAGTAAATAGAGGTGGCTGGATTAATTAAATGCCACACTAAAAAATTTCTGACCTTTTATAATGTACAAAAATTATTTTAAGCTAGATTGCATATCTAATTATGGGAGATAGAACAATAAAATTCCTGTATAATATATAAGATAATATATTCATGACCTAGTGCATTAACATTTCTTAAACAGGACACATAAGTAGAGCTGTACTGAAATTAAGACTGCTTGCTCATCAAAAGACAACGTCATGAAAAAATATGTCATAGAGTTCAAGAAAATATTTGCAATAATATATCTGGCAAGGAAGTCAATTCCAGAATATTGAAAGAATTCCTGTAAGTCAATTTAAAAAGAAAAGAAAATCCAATTAAAAACAGGCAAAGGTGGTTTCTTTTGTCCATGCCAGCTCTAGCATGTCTCTTTCTTTTCTCTCTTCTTTCTCTAATAACCTCTGCTAAAAAAATAATAAACAAAAATATTATAGGTAGTTTACCAAAAAAAACATACACAAGAAAAATCATCACACATCAGGAAGATGTAAGTTAAAACATGAGACAAAACTACACATCTGCACAATAGAAAGGGAAAGGTTAGATAGATGATAAGACAGATATAGACCAATCATTCAGAAAGATGTGGAACGTCTGCAACTCTCAATTAATGCTGGTAGATTGCAAATTAATTAATTAATTCCGCTATGTTGGTAAACTGTTTGACAGCATCTTCTCTAAGTGAATATATGCTATGTATTCTCTTCATGGTTAGGTAGCCAAAAGCAATGCAGGTATGTGGACCTAAAGAGGAGTACAAGGATGCTCACAGCAGTCTTATTAACAATAGCTATTTGCACTATCACTAGTACTATCAGCACTATCATCAGCACTTTTAGTAATAGTCCCAAATCGGAAACAAGCCAAATGCCCATAAATAGTAGACTCAAGGACTTTTTATATATACACAAAATGGAATAGTATTCAGGAGTGAAAGAAAAAGCAAAGTATTCCCACATCAAACAATTTGGACAAATTTCTCAAGCATAATAATGAGAAAAATAAGTCATATATTAAAAAGTACGCAGGTACCATTTCCTCTAGTTAAAGTTCAAAAACAGGCGAAACTAATTTCAAGTTATATGAATAGCTATAAGAGTCATCTTTGTTGGAGAGGATAACAAAAGGCCTGTGAGATTTCAGTATGCTGGCAATGTTCTCTTTCCTAATCTGAGTGGTAGTTACATGGGTGTGTTGTCTTTGTGAAAAATCATCAGGATGTGCATTCAGGATTTGTGTACTGTTCTTCATGTGAGTATATATCAGTTTTTAAAAGATAAATAAATATTTATTTTATGAAGGAAGTAAAAAAGAAAAGGAAAGAAGAAAGGGTGAGAAGGAAGAAGAAGAAGAAGAAACCAACAAAAGTAACAAAATAGTATTGCTTCACTTTTTGTTATTTCTCATCAAACTGCTGGAACTTTTACCATCAATTATGTCCAGTTTTGCATTGAATTCTCATCTACTCTTTCTAGAAGTCTATGGTAGTATTTCCAATGTGGGTCTCCTTTCCAGAGCCCTTCCTCTATCTGTAGCTTTCCTTTCTGAAGATAATAATATAAGCATCAGGCCAAGCCCAGATGTTTTAAACTAGTTTCCTTCTAATCTTCTCTAGAGAAGTCATGTCTGAGAAAGCATACATGCTTAATACTAAACCTGTCACTAGCCTAAATAAATTGGCCTACTCATAAAGGCAAATAATACAAAGGAAGGGACATTGGAGCCAGACCATCTGAGGAATTGTTGCTCAAACTAAGAAAAATTTGGGTCTGAAAAAAAGAGCCAAGGTGTATATGTGCTGGGGACCGGAATATTTAGTTCCTCTCTTATGCTTCTCTCTTTTGTCCCATGTCAAGAAACTCCTACAGCAGAGGTTTTAACTTACAGTTGTAACAAAGAGGTTATATAATAATACTCTAAGTTATTTTGATGGCATTTGATTAGCTTGATAGTCTAAATTAGTGGGACTCAAATATCGCTGTTATCAGAATTATTTATGTAACTTGTTAAAAAGATGTTCTCCAAACCTCAACCTGAACTTACTGATTCAGAAACTCTGAGGATCAATAATATTTATAAAGTTTCCTAAGTCATTCAAGTAGCAGAGCACAGAGGTTAAGACTGTCTGGTCAGAATTACTAGACCTCTGTTGGATCTCAGTTTTATCATATCTTTGTTGTGTAGAGTTGGGCAATTCATTTCCCCTTCTGGAGATGATATTTGGATTTCTCTTTTAACACTGCTTTGAGTTATAAATGAAGTGCTGCACCCAGCACTGTGTTTAACACAAATAAAGTGCTTAAAGATGTCATGCAATGTGTCCAGCACTAATGCAAAATCAGCAAGCATTTGGAAATCACTCTTTGAAAAAATTTCATCTCCCGCATTTATGCAGGGGATGTTAACACAGTGATTATCGACTTACACCATTTGTGTCAACAAATTCACACATTAGTGGTATGTGCTGGGTTCACTACCACTATCACACTTTAGGCATATTTTCCTGATACATAAGTATTTACCTGTTCTACTGTAAACTAAATGAGGGCAAAGTTTAGATCTATTTAACCTACTATCATTGTATCAGATATGCAGTATTTAACTTTTCATCTAGCATAGTTCCTGACACATAGCAGGCATGCAAAAATAATGTTGCATGAATAAATACATTCATTAATTAATGATTGAAGCATGGAGAGTCATATAGCAGTAACTTTCAGATTTACATGCTTGGTTGTTTCGGAGAACAAAAAGAAAAAAGTGTGTCCAATCAGAATTTTCTCTGAGGAATTGAAGACTCATAGGTTTTGCAAATAAAAATACAGAATGCACAGTCAAATTTGAATTTCAGATAAGCAAGCAATGATTATTTTATATAAATAATTTCCATGCAATATTTAGGACATACTTATACTGAAAATAGTCATTATCAGAAATTCAAATTCAGCTGATCCCCTGGAGTTTTATGTATCAACTATAAGGGATAATCTAGTTTTGCATCAGAAATCAGAAACTGTTAAATATGGCAGAGGGTAGTAGTTTTAAAAAAGCAAAATTCATTATTGTATAAAGAACTGGTTAACTTGACTGTGTATGCAAGTGTATGCGAGAGAGAGAGACAGAGAGAGAGAATTTTTCAGTAAGAATTTTCCTTTATTAAAGTCATGCATGGCAACACGTAAAAGGTTAGAATTTCAAGCATTATGATTGGTTTCTTGACAGCTTTATATCAGGGATTCCAGGTTCTCAGCCAATCCTTTGTTATGCTGGTGTCTCTAACTAAAACAGAGGTCCACGTTTTAGCTAACAAGTAATTAGCCCTCATAAGAAATGTGTAAACAAATCACTGACTCATGAACTTTCTAATTGTTCTCACCTATTATTTGATCTAAGCTTATAATGCTGCCGTAAAAGAGAATCAAATGCTGGCTGGGGACAAAATGGATTATTTTAAAGTCCTTCTTCTAGCCAAGTATATGTTCTTATACTTTTATGTACCTTCATATAAAATCACATACATTCTAACACATTCTTGAGAACTATACTGTCCAGAGAATAGTACTCAATAGGATGTTTAAATGGAAGGTCCCTGAGATTCAGGATATCTGTGCTACCATGACCTACAATACCATTTTATTTAAAGTTACGTTGTGACTTTCCTACCTTCCTTCTTCCAAATCCCACTTACCCTGCTTTATTTCTTTTTTTATTTTTTATAATAATATATATGACCTTCTATTCTAATATAAAATTTGCTAATTTGTTATACATGTGAGAGGGGACACCAAAAAACAGGAATTTATTTTATTTTATTTATTTATTTATTTATTTGAGTTGGAGTCTCACTCGGTCGCCCAGACTGGAGTGCAGTGGCCGCTCCCGGCCACCGCAGCCTTGCCTGCTGGGCTCCGGCATTCCTTCAGCCTCAGCCTTCCAAGTAGCCGGAATTACAGGCGCGCGCTACCAAGCCCGGCTGATTTTTTGATTTATCGTAGAGATGAGGTCTCGCTGCCCAGGCGGGTCTCGAACCCGCGGGCTCAGGAAATACACTCACCTCAGCCTCCCAAAGGCGCGGGATTACAGGCTGAGCCACCAAGCCCGGCTCAGGAATTTATTTATAAAACTTTGTGTATTTATTCTTATGCTTAAACTTCAGTCACCTTCAAAGTACTCCTTGTTTCATGCAATACACCTATCAAGGCACATTTTATGCCGCTCAGAACAGTTTTTGATCTCGTTAATTTTGATGCCTTTTAGTGCTTCTGCCAATTTTTGTTTCACCACCTCTGCATTGACAAAATGTTTCCCTTTGAGGACTTTTTCAACTAGGAGGGCAAAGGGCAAAGGAGTCACTCAGGAAAGACAAAGTGAATAGGGACGGTTGGGCACGGGAGTTATGCTGTTTTTGGTCAAAAGTTGTTGAACACTCAGCATGGTGTGAGCAGGTATTCTAGTAAATCACCCAACATTAAATGGACAAATGCGTTGAAAGAATCTCCAAAAAAAATTCACTGAAGCCAAAGGCAACTCCTCACAACAATGCTAGGTAGTACACTGACACTGATGGGTTCCTAGAGCACTTACCTAACAGAGGAAGCTATATTGCAAAGGGCACACCCTCCAAGAGAATTCCAGTTTTGGGCGGTCCCCCTTGTATTGTTTGGTATTTATCTCTTTTAAGAAGATAAGTTTGCCCTCAGTTTAGACATGGGTCCTGTCTTGAGTGGAAACAAAATAGTTTATATCAATCAATAATATTTATGAACTCCTATTTCCCATTCAATGTTATCTCTACTTCCCATGTCAGAAGTATCTAAATTGACCTGGTCCTTCAATCCGTTTATAAAAAGTGCCACTTCCGTGTTTCTGCTCCCTGTTACCATGAATAATTCAGTAGGAGGAGTAAGATGTGGAGTAAGTATGCATTCTGATGACCTGTGTTTCAACTCTTGTTCTTGTATTAAACAGCTCTGCAATCTCAAGTCAATCACAGTGGGGCTCATTTTCACATCTATGCAACGAAAGAATTGAACTAATTGAATTCGAAGATACCCTCTATCTCAATAGGTATTCTGATTTAAAGTTCCTTAAATTTACATCAGTGTTACAGTTACTAAAACCAAGAGGCTGAAATAAGATGGTGGAAAGAAGCAAGGTGAATAAATAGCATCACACAGGACCGAGGAAAGTGTGACTCATTACACTTTTTTTTCCATCTGCAGTGGGTCTGCTCTTCAGATAGCTGAATCTAGAAATAGAAGAAATAGAGCACTGTGTTCCCAACCATTAGGAGAAGCAAATATCGATTTAATTTGTTATAATTACTTTAACACATAATTTTGTATAGTCAATTACTCTATTTTATGATCTAATAGTGCCTTGTTTATAATAATGACAATAATAAATTTTGCCACTTATTAAGAACAAACTGTGTGCCAGATACTGGACTAATCACTTTACATGCAGTATCTAATTTGAAACCCTTAACAATTCCTGTGAGATATTGAATGTGATCTCCATTTCACAGATGAAGAAATTGAGGCTAGAGTGGCTAACTAATGTGCCCATCATCATGTGGCTTGCAAAACAAAGCTAGAAGTTAAACCTAAGTGGGTGTTATCAGGGCCTATACACTTAACCTGCTCTGAAATGCTTCCTCTCTACTTTACCATTAACCACTCTGTGTAATGGGTAACTATATTCTATGTGTTTCCATCACCATGCCCTTCACACTTGCCTATCCTTAGTCCAGGATAATGTCCTGGTACACTCATGGTGAAGACACAATATGTGTGTTATGATATTTGGATTTATTTTTATCTTATCTACATCTTAATGGTTGGCACAACTGGGAAAACAAAATATTGTTTTGTTTCCTTAGTTGTGCCAAATAATGATCAATAACACCTAACAATTTAGTAATGTGCATTAAATTAAGTAGTGAGGCTTCAAGTCCTTAAAAAATGAGAGAGGAAGTTTGGTGATAATAGCAGCTTAAATATTGGCTTAGGCTATAAATATGTAAGAAAGGGACTGAAACAATTCCAGAAACATTTACTTAATGCCAAATTGTTTTAAAGGCCATTAAGAGAAAATTCCTCCATTTAAAAAAATGTATCCATTCTATAGATGTGTGATAGATGCTGCAGATTCAAATGTGAATAACTAACATATCTTTGTCTGGGTGTCTCAAGCCTTACACTGGAATTTATAATGTGTGTGGGTGGAGGGAAAAGTATACAAGGAACACTGATTTTAGAATTCTGCATTAAAGCAATGACCTTAAGAACACTTCACATCCTGTGGAATCCAAGAAGAACACTTATTCTAGATTTATGATAGGAGAACACTAGTCAGGAAAGACATCTAATATGAAATAATATCTGAGTTAAGACCTGAGAAGAAATAGGACATACTAAGAGGTAGAGGGCATGAGGTTATCCTTTGCCTATCAAAAATTACCCTCCCTTCTTTCAGTTCATAGAATTCGGGCCTATTTCTGTTCTAAAAGATATGTTATTGTACCCCACATCTTTATCTAAAAATTAAAAAAAAGACATTGAGTAAGGGGAAGGACAGCATTCTGAAGAAGGGTCTTTGCTACTCACTTAGAGAAAGATGCCTACAAAGAAACTGTATTTTCTGCAGAGAAAGCCACTTCTTACCTCTAAATGCACTAGCATGGTTGGAGCTGCTGCAGCTAACTTGTGACCAAGGGGCAAGAGCAAAAAGAATCATGAAGCTCAAATTCTCAGAGCCCTTATATTCTTCTGTTACTATATCAATGCTAACAGGAATTCATTTTCAAGCACACTTTGAAGTGAGCAAAATAATTATCTGCTTGTTTAATCTAGTGTTCAATGTGATTTCTGGTACTTGTGGCTGAGATATTTCCATCAAAAGAGGGGTTGAGGGATATGAAGAAGAGCATGTAAAAGACTAGAGGCTAAAAAGACAGTTGCATATTTCAGAATAAAAAAATTTAAAGTAATTGGAATGATCATAGGCAATTCAGAAGAAATCACAATAGAAGGTGGGGACCTCAGCTTACCTAGCTTTCATTCTCATTAGTTTAGTAAGCATTAAAGGAGCAACTGTTTCCTTTCAGGTCCTATTCTGGGCACTGGGGATATAGACCAAATTTTTAAAAAGACAGCAATCTCTGCTCTCAGAGATTTGCATTCTAGGGTTTAAGTAGTGCTGGGTGTAGTGCATTTTTAAATGAAATGGTCAAGGAAGACCTCATTGAAACTGTGAACTTTTCACAAAGACCTGAAGGCAGTAGGAGAACAGGTCAGATGAAAATCCAGCTGAAAAGCCTTCCAGGCAGAGGGCAGAGCAATAGAAAAGATCTCAGAGATCCTGTCCCTGGCACTTTTAAGGAATAATGAGACCAGTGTGGCCATAAAAGAATAAGCCAGAGGGAGAGTGTGGAAGATGAGCCCAGAGCAGTCGTGGGCAGGGGTGGGGAGGAAGGTTGGCATTGTGTAGGGTCTTGTAAGTCTTTGAAAAGCTTTGACTTTTTACTTCAAATGAACTGCAAATATGTTGGGGCCTTTGCTCAGCAGAGCAGCATGATGTCTTATGTCTCACCAGATTACACTGCTAAGTTAAAAATAGTTATAGGAGGAATTAGGGCAGAAGTACAGAGACTAGTTGGAGAGCTATGGCAATAATGTAGGCAAATGATAGTAATGGCATGAACAAGGCTAAGCTTGGTGAATGTGGTGAAAAGTGTTTGAAATATCTCTTATTTGATGGTTGAATTGCCAGGTTACCGATGGATTAAAAGTGAACTATAAGAAAGAGAGGAGTCGAGACCAATTTCAAGGGACATGCACTAAACAACTGAAAAGACAGAGTTTTGATTTATAAAGATGGGAAATACTGTGGGGGAATCAGAGCTTTATTTTGGATTTGACAATTTCTTTAGCTTATGAGGTATAAATGATATACAACAAATTACACACATTGAGTGTATAAGTCTTGTTAAGTATGGACATATGCAGATACCATTTTGAAATGTTGTTTAGATATTTAAGTGTAAATGTCAAATACATGGATAGATATGAGTCTGGTACTTAAGGGAGTGTCTAGAACTGGAGGTAGAAGAGTGAGTGATTGTCCAAGTACGGCATTTAAAGCCATGGACTGGAATAAATCACCAGAAGAGTGAGTGGAGAGAAAGAGAAGTTTTTAATACTGATGGCTGGTTTATTCCAGTGTTAAGGGATCTCAGAGATGAAAGGAAACAAGCGAAGGAGAACTAGAAGGGGCAATCTGGCATGGGAAAAAAAATAAGCAATGTTTATGGTGGACTGAAAACCAACTGAAAAGCTTCAAGAAGGAGAGAGTTAATAATGAGTTGAAAAATTACTTACTGGATACACTGAACATACATTATTTAAGTAATGGTTACACTAAAAGCTCAGACTTCTCTACTAAGCAATATATCCATGTAACCAAACTGTACTTGTACCCCCTAACCTTATGCAAATAGAAAATAGTTCATGTCACACCTTGAATTAGTTAAGGCTGATATTAGATGTCAAATCTACTAATTCTAATGTCAAACACAAGGAAAATAGTGAAGTAGGGTCACCAACTCAAACTTCCTCAGTCATAGGCTCAATGAATCACTAGCGTTTTCAGGAATAGGGGGCATGGCAATTTTACCTTTCCTCTTTTTTTTTTTTTTTTTTTAGATAGTCTCTCTGCAATGACTGAAGTTTCTTTTTCAGACAGTTGATGAGACAAGGTTGCTCAAAAAGCATACTAGCAGGATAAAAACGCCCTAGCGAGTATTTATCACATAACCATGTATGTCAAGTAATGTGAGAAATTCCTCAGAAACAGAAGAGGAAAAAGCTAGAGAGAGAGAAAGAGAGAGAGAGAAAGTCTAAAGTCTAAGCTTCATGCATCATTAATGAACAAGAAGGAAAAGATAAACCCATGTCTCCCTGGTACAGAGAAATTATGGAGCAAGGAACTCTTATCATGCCACTCTCTGTGCTTCATAAAATATGAGTAACTTTTGGCAACTAGTCAAAATGAAAGAGAAAATATGCAAAACATACACGTACTCTTGTGCACATACAGGGTGAGATAGGAGAAACTAGAGTTTCAAGGTTGATTTGCTGAGGATGAGAGGGTAAGCTATTATACATATATACATATATATAAAATTCTGGATGTAGGCAGCAAATGTCAAACACATTTTCTACACTGACTATCTTAGTTCCTACTTTCACATGTTACTTTTTGCTTTTAAGAAATGAAATTACCTTTTATCAACTGTTTTGTATTCAATATCCATGAATTTTGGCCCCAATAGCCTTCAGAAATGAACTGTACTAAACTTTCCCTTAATTAAAAAAGTCCTTTTATTTTAAAAATAGAAAAAAAATCAATTGTGTAAATATTTAAATACCTCAAGGTAATTTACCATTTTTAAATATTCCAGAGCACATTAAAAGTATCCAAGAATACATAAGGTTGACAAAATAATTATATGTGCTTACAGTGAATCATTAAAGTAGGTCCCTTAAGGATGTCTATTCTGCCATACTTGTTGGGCCTATTTAAACAAGAATCTATAGAAAGTTAGATTTGGAGAGAGTTTTGATGATACAGACAACTTTGTTAGATATAAATAGAATAATTTTTCTTGTCACAAAGAACTTTACATATAATATTTCTTGTCATTATTACCATAATGATCTCAATGACAAAATCTGTTGAACTTTTCCAAATTCTGTGCAAATTAGAGGTTTGGTTCAAGCTGTGAGTTTGCATTTTGTGTAGAAAGAATGTGTTTCAGCTATAACTTATATTTCTACCAGGGTTAATAACTATTCTCAAAACATATTAATTTTTAGAACTGGGAAAAGTAAACCTTAGAGATCATGCAGTGTGTGTGTGTGTGTGTGTGTGTGTGTGTGTGTGTGTGTGTGTGTGTGTGTTATGAAGAAACTTACAGTTCAAAGAGAGTGAGTGACTTGCCTAAAGGCATACACCAAGTTGACAAAACCTAGAGTTAGTTTTATTTGTTGAGAGTAAGAAAAATTTCCTCAGACGAGTCCTGTTTTGAGTGAGATTTCAGTCTATCTGGACACACTCTGCTTCCTTAGGGTTTGTCAAGAAGTACACCGGGTATCTTTGAATATTCTTAGGTCTAGTCATGATAGCAACTGGTTAGGCTTATAGAGAGCTTCATAGTGTTTCCATTTGCAGAGGACTCTGACATCTATTTTCTAACATCAACTCCTACATGAATATGAGCAGATGGAATCAGCCTGATCACAGACAGGAAAACTAAAGCTCAAGTTTAGAGTTTTGTCCTGTGTAACCCAGAAAGATGGCGATTGAGTCGGCCTATATCCAGGTAGAAGTTTCCAAAAGAAACTGTTTTCTTACCTGGCTCTGAAAACAGTTCCTAATTCATCGTTGAAGGTACTGAGATACAATAGACAATTTTGTCCTCCCATGCTTTGGGGTTTAAGGTCTTTCGAATATGTTCAATTCCTTGCCAAGGTTACTGAACTGATAAAAGGAGGGAAAGGAGAAAACTCAGGTCAATGTTTATCTCTGTTATTTATATGCATATGATGCAAGAGATTCATCCACATTATGCAAAAAAGTTTATTTTTTCTCCGCAAATCTTCCTTTCTTCAAAAATCTACTAAATAAGATGGTTTATTTCACATGATTGATTACAGAAATCCTGCTCATATATCCAATGACTGACATTTAAAATCACATCTTCTTTTCAATTGAAGTGAATAAAATGATTTTTATATCTTGACATGATTGATTATTTGGAAACTGGAGTCTAAAATCTATAAGAGTTCAATCTATAGCTCCCACCAACTGATAGCATATTATCTAACCTTATTAAAATCATGCATGACTTGCAACTGCAGCTTTATGTCTGACAGTAAGCAAATATCATGCTCTTCTGCCTTCAGATTGCACTTTTGTATTAATGTGGTGGTTGATATATCTATTTATTAAAGGATTATAAGTGATGTAAATTTTTCCTTCGCAGATAAATGGTAATTCCTTTGTGTTTAATCTCCATAAGAGATTGGGAAAATCTAAAGTAGTGATGGGGATGAATGTTTATCAGTGACAGATCTATAAAGAGTCTCAGATTGAAAACTGCTGGTCTCAATAGGATACCTCTTCCTGATTTTTCTAAGCATCTCTCCCTTTAATCCAAACCCTGAGCAATATCTCAGCTATAAAGATGAATCATCAGGGCATACAACCTGAAATTTACACACTCCAGTGTAAGTCGACTTATTGAAGAAGATGGTTTCATTCATCTAAAGTTACACTGCAGAGTATGGAATATAGAGACCAGCCACTGTTCTGAAGGTTGGCACGTTTATGGAAAAATCAATGCTTAAGTTATCATTTCCCCTGCTTTAATTATAATTCCAATTTTCTTTTTGGATGGTGCAGATCAAATAAAATAGGTCGTGTCTCTTCATTGTAAACACTGCCTCATAAATCTGGGCTCTGTCTTTGCTGGACTCTACCACAAGCATTTAACCCAGCATCTTTGCTCCTAGAGTTAATTTTGGTTGTAGAATTTTCAGTGTCAAATAGCAAGTCTCCTAGTGACCTAGTGGCAGCACAGACCCATCCATTAAGAAGACATCCAAACTATTCTAAAGGAAGTCAAAAATTCAAAATGAGAGTCTTCTAGGAAATTAATAAGTAACTCTCCCTTTAAAAAATGTGTTCAATAGATTGTAAATGTCCTGAAGGAAGGATCTAGGACCCTTTCGTCTGTAAACTTCTTATACCTTCTAGAGATTGCACTTTTGTATTAATGTGGTGGCTATGAATTCTTACTCTATAAGAATTGTTTTAAGTACTAGCGATATAATGGTAAGTAAGAATGGTGTGTATGGACCCTGTACTCAGAGAGTTTACTATTGAAAAGACAGACACAATAACTAAAAAGAAGTGGAATAAAGAGTGATGAGTGCTGTGTCAGAGAAAAATAAAAGTTAGTCCAGGAACACAAGCAAGAATCCCTTTAATGAATACTTCATGAATGCATGCCAGATGAAAAGGGGTGGATAAGGAAAAGGGTCCCGGAGGAGTATTCCAGGAAGGAGCAGTGTGTGGAAAGATGGTATGGTAAACTTACCCTACAACATGACTGATTTGGTAAACATGGGCCAGATTAGAAATGGCCTTGAAAGTCATAATAAAATTGTTTCCCTTATCTTGAAGTTAATGGAAAGCTATCAGAGTGTTTTGAAAAATTGCATGATTATTTTGTGTTTTATAATGTGACAGATATGTAGTAAATGACTCTAGAATGAACAAATTTGTGGAAAGGAAGACTAACATTTTGGAGTACTTCTGATTTTCCAGGGTTTTATATAAAAAATCCTATCTTTCCCTCAAAGTATCCTTTAGTGCAAGTTACTTATATGTGGATATTTCAAAAATGAGGATACCAAAACTCCTAGAAATTCAGTGGTTTACTTAAGTCACAAATCTGATGAATTATGAGCACATTTTTAATATAAATCATTCTATCCCCAGCATCTCAAAATGATTTTTCATCTTAAAATCCCAATAATCTGATAAAGCATCAAATTTGGGAAAACAACTGTAAAATTCAAATGCTATAAAACATGTTAAATTTTGATTATTAATTATTTGATTACATTAAAGATGGTTTTATTTTGCCAAGCCATCTAAAAAATTGCTTGGGACACTTTAGTAAGAGATGAGTTAATATTCACTATATAGATGCTGAGTGGTCTATATAGTTTTACTGCTTCCATTGTTTATTTTTATTTGTTTTGTTTGGGAGTGTATGGTTGAGGAATCAAGGAAAAGTTTGACTATGATGCTTAATCTAACAACACAAGAGCAAATGGAAATACCCAAATGGAGCCAAAGCTGACCATGAGAAAATAACCTCTTGAGAAATTTGGAAAGAGTTGTGAATTTCCACAGAGCACAATTGGAGATTGAAGTAATATATATCTAGTTGCATAAAATCTAGAATTTTTGTTGCAATCTGGGCTAGAAATAGTCCCATTGAAATTTTATCTGATATCTTCTCATTGTGATGTTTGTCTGTCTTCCCTAACAATCTTTTCTACAGCCATGGCTAAGTCTATCTCTTCCATGGAAATGACTCACATATCTATATTGCCAACATTGATCTCACTGCTCAGTACTAAATTCAAATCTCCAAATGCCTGCTATACATTTCCACATGGATATCCTCTACTCTTCTATTTAAAAGTACCAGAATTCACTCCTTTATTGCATCTGTGTAGAAATTTTTCCTTATGTCTTTAAATTAATGGCAAGATTAGCATCATATTCTCCAACTAGACATTTTAGAGCTACCTTTGCTCTGCACAAAATCCAAAGTACCACCACTCACATCAAAGGAATCTCTAAAATCAGTTAATTTGACTTTCTCAATGGTCTTTCTCCAAACCCTTTTTTTCTATCCTCCACCACTGTCTTAATTTTACACCCCATTGTTGAAAGGACTACTGCAAGAACACATGGATTATTTAATTCCTGAAGGCCAACTTTTAAAAAAAATCTCTAAACAATTTTTTCCTATTTTCTTTATAAAATAAGTTTATAATAAGTCAACACAAAAACCTGTAAATTACTTTGAATTTCAACTGTATTTGTAAAACTGGGAAAAAAACTCAAATATATTTATTTCAGCGGGCTAATAGATGAAAAATATCTGGTACATCCACAAAATAGAACACTACTTGACCCATCTAAGTATACGGATCTCAAAGGCTTTTGCTGATTGAAAAAAGAATAGACAATATCAACAGATTGCATATCATATTTTTCTATTTTTATTAACTCTATTATATAAAAGTAATGAAGAATTCAGTGGCTTCCAGGGGTTAGGATTGTAGGAGAATGTGATTAAAAAGAGGAATTTTTTTTAAGTGATGGAGCCATTCTATATCTTGATTGTGTTTGTGGTTACTCCAAACTATATATGAGATAAAATTGCATTGTAATAAACAACAAAACAACAACAAAAACAAAAACAAAACTACAGGTAAAAAAAAAAAAAACAAAACAGTAAAACTTTATTTCATCTAATTTAATGGCCAAGAGGTTCATCCATGTTGTCACAAATGACAGGTTTTATTACGTTACATGAAATAAGCCAGGAACAAAGACAAATATGAGTAGTGAATGACATAATTTATGTGTGGAAGTTAGGAAAGTTGAACTCACAGAAGTAGAGAATAGAGTGATAGGGGTTAGGGGTATTGTTGGGAGGATATTGGGCAATGAACATAAAATGTCTGTTAGATAGGATGAATAAGTTCAAGAGATCTATTGAACAACATGAAGATTTTATTAAATATCAATGTTTTTTACTTTGAAAATCTCTAAAAGTGTCCTCACTACAAAAAATGATGTGTGAGATAAGACATATGCTAATTGACTTACCTGAACTGTTCCAAATTGTATATATAGTTCAAAGTATCATGTTTAACTCAATAAATATATAATATTTTTATTTGTAAATTAAAAATTAATTAATTATTTTTGAAAAACAGTGAATCCTGAGTAAAGTTTATGGTTTATTTAATAGTATTGTATCAATGCCAGCTTTCTTGTTTTGACATTGTACTATAGTTATATAAGCTGTAACCATTTGGGAAAGCTTGATGAAGGATATTGAAACTCTATTATAATTTTACAACTTCTTGTCAAGTCTTAATTTATTTCAATACAAAAAGTTTAAAAATTTTTATTTTCTTTCTAATCTTTTCTCAACTTTCTAATTTTCTGTGACTTTCCTTTGGCTTCAGGATGGAGTCCAGATGGGTTAGTCAGAGACTTATGATCACAGTTTCTCTCTTTAGCCTCACTTCTCTACAATTTTCTTGTTTTAGTGAACTAAAAATCAATTTACTGACTAGTTCATAGACTTCCCCTCACCTGTGTATTTTCATCTGTAGTACCCTCAATTTGAAGTCATATTTTGCATTATAAGATCTTCATAATAACTCTCTAATATTCATAAATACTCCCTATCTTTATAGGTAAAGTCATTAAAACGCAAGAAAATTTGGTCAGGGAGGAGGCAGAAAAAGAGGAATTCACACCAGATTAGTTTGACTCCTCTATATAATATTTATTTACATGTGCTGATGTTTAGGTTACTTGTATGCAAGACTGACATGGCCCATGCCATATTATTGCATGGCTATATTGCTTAAGGCAGGTATTTAGTAAGTGACTGAAATGAAAGTGACCTGACCCCCATGATATACTGTTTTAGATATATACAAATCATCATTTTGCAAATTGAGTTGAAAGTATCTTGATAAGCATAAATAAAGGTTTAAAATAAAATGATTATATAATGAAAACAAACTAGTGATCCGAAATAAGTGGGCAAGAATCTGAGTACTTGTAGAAGATTTTCCAGGCCATCAGGAAGTTTTGTTACCCACTGAGATGTGAGCCACACTGGAAATGATGGACTTATACTGAAAACATGAAATTTTTTGTTCACTGCTTCCTGTGAAGGGAGCTTCAATTTTCACAGTTTATGACAAGAGACAGGAGAAAAGAATCAGCAAGGAGTTCAAATGTAAAAACCTGTGAAGTGAGAAGATCTAGAAAGCCCCAAATATTTTATTTAAACTCATCATCAACTTTATGATAGTAAGACATACTCTATCCATAGAACCAGGTGAATCAATAACATTCCAGTAACATTTCTATCTCAGATGTCCATCTACCCATCAACCGTTTGCAATGTGGTATGGCATAGTGAATCTAAATCACCTAAGAACACATACAGACATAACACACACACACACACACACACACGCGCGTGCACGCGCGCACGCAATGCTGCATTTTTACAGGCTTCATGGGATACCTTGAACCCTTTCTAGGATCCAAGTTCAGGATCTCTGGTACAGAGGGAAGGGCCTGGTTTGAGGGTCAAAGAAATGTGCAATATAAAGTTAAGGCAATAATTTTATTTTTTGGTCCTTCTGTTTTTGATTGAAAAACCAAAGCAAATAATAACTCCCCTATCTAAACTGAAATGTGAAAAGTAGAAAATATAAATAGTGAAAATTTCATATAGAGCTTATACATATAGACTTATACAACTGTATATAAATTTATATAACTGCAAATTATTCAAGATATCAAATAATAACAAAATAAGTGTTCTTACTGCACTCACAAGTGTAACAACCATTTTATTAAATTTTATTTTATTATAGGCACGTGGGGTAAAAGTAAGGATTAACTACACTAATAGACTGCATGTAGGTGAAATTTGGGTCTCCAAATGGCCCTCACTCTCCCTGGTTTAGGAGCAGGTACCTTTGTGTTATATACACCCTACTTCCCTAGCAAACACAGAGACTGTTGATCCCTCCCTTGTGCTTATGTGAATAATGTCCAGGTCTCATTTATGAGTGAGATCATGTAGTATTCAGGTCTTTGTTTCTGTGATAGATCTCTAGGTATAATGGTCTCCAACTTCATCCAGTTTTCTGTGAAGTCCCATGGTTTTGTTTTTCTTTATGGCTATGTAATACTCCATCATGTATATGTACCACATTTTCTTTATCCAGTAGACTTTCAAAGGGGAGTAAGGCTAACCACCCTTGAAAAGTAACAAACAAACCCAGGAGATAAATGTGGTTTTCATGTTCCCTGTTTAATATACATTCAATCTGGTCCTAATGTATAGGTATTCAGAGGATAAGGTGTAGAGGGTTTAGAGCTGTCTCAAAACATGCTAATACAACTTCCAGGCACATAACAGAAATTTAGACAGGGCCATGTGATTTGCATTGGTCAAATGGCTTGTAAGCAAAATGATGTTTGTCACTCCCAGGTGGAAGCTTCGTAATCAAGAATGTAATGTTCTGTGTTGTCTTCTACTGCTCTACTAATACTGAAAATGCTCAAAATGTACAGTCTAATGAGATGAAATTTTATCTGTCTAAATCCCTGAGTGACTATAATGAACAGACTCCCCTCTGACCAATTTTGTACATGCAGTGTAAACAAAAAGTAAATGTATTGTGTTAATATTGTGACTGGTAAACTGTCACACATTATCTAGCCAATCTTGAACCAAACACAGTATATTAAACAACATGCCCTGCCTAGCTTCAGTCCTCACCCCCAAAAGCAAATTATTTTCAGAAGTTAAACGAGATATTTTAAGCTCTTACATATTTTAAACTCACTAAGGAAATTATTATATTTTATAAATTGCATGCAACATGTAAGATTCCAAATAAGGCCACCGAGCATTCCTTTTCTTCTTATGCAAGCAATTTTGTGCCTTATACCAAGACTTACGTTTAATTATCCTCCTCTTTACCTGAGTTGGCCTTAACAACTCGCTTTACAAATTGAATGGGGTGAAAATTATATCCTTGAACTTTCAAGAATAGGTCATAATAAGACCTAACCCTTCCCCCCTGTGTCTTATGGAATCTTCTCTCAGGCAACCCAGCTACTATGCTTGAAAAACCTGTCACATAAACAAGTCATATCTAGGAGTCTCAATTGTCAACCCTGCTGATCTAGTGGGGCCAAGTTAGTATCAATTCCCAGCCATGTGCATAAGTCATCTTGGATGTTTATCTAAGTTAAACCTTCAGATGACTGCAGTCCCAGCCAACATCTGACAACAATAACTTGAGAAAACCCAGTAAAGAAGGCCCAGATGATGCAAAGCCAACTACAACCTTGAGAGATAATAAATTGTTTTAATTCACTAAGATTTAAGGTTGTTTACTATATAGTAACAGGCAACTTGAACACCATGTGGTATGTTTAATTTCCATATAAAATAGAAATAAAAATATATATCTTACAGCATTGTACAGATGACATTGTATGCTATGCTTGCTTTGTACAGTGCCTATAATATAACATGCATCAATCATGGCATTCTTGTTCATGAAAGTATTCTTTAATTTTTTAATTTTTAATTTTTATTTTTTTGAGTTGGAGTCTCACTCTGTCACCCAGACTGGAGTGCAGTGGCTGCTCCCGGTCACCGCAGCCTTGACCTGCTGGGCTCCGACGATCCTTCCACCTCAGCCTTCCAAGTAGCTGGAACTACAGGCGTGCGCTACCTTGCCCGGCTAATTTTTTGAGTTTTTTATTGTAGACATGAGGTCTCACCAAGTTGCCCAGGCGGGTCTCGAACCCGTGGGCTCAGGCAGTCCACTCACTTGGGCCTCCCAAAGCGCGAGATTACAGGCTGAACCACTGAGCCCAGCCGAAAGTATTCTTTTAAAAGCCTTAAACATTAGTGGTTTAAAAGAACAAGTATTCTCCTTTCATTATTCTTGTCTGTCAAGGTTGACTCTGACCATTTAAAGACCCAAAATGATTGGAAAGTGATCATTTTAATCTTTGCTGGTTCCTGTGCAAGATGAAGAAGTGAGCTATGGGGCTCATACTCTGGCACTTGAGTCTGCTGGCCTAGAAGTAACAATCAGTTAACAAATCCTTAGCCAGAATGACAAGGAGCAGCAAGCAAAATCTTACCATTTCTACCATTTTCGCTAGGAGTAAAAAGAAACAGAAGAATTTGGCTAACAGCATAACATGCTGTGTATTTTTCTCTCCATACAATTATTCTCTTCTAATATATCATAATCTATTTATTTGTTTTGTTCATTTTCTGTCTCCCTGCACTAAAATGAAGCTCTGTGTAGGAGGATTTTTATGTCTGTTGTGTTCACCTCTGTATCCTAAGCATCCAGAGACAACCAAGTTTGTTCATAGCAGTTATTTATTAAATATATAATGAAAAATTGTGTTATCATCATCATCATCATCACATCTTCATAATAGTGAACACCCAGAGAGAGCAGAGCTTTTGCATAGCAGTTACTTATTAAATATATGATGGAAGTTTGTGTGCTCATTATCATCATCACCACATCTTCATAATAATGACCACATAAACTGCATTATCAAAGATACATAATGAATGACTGGAAAAATGTAGCCTAGAGAATACTATTTGAGACATGAAAATTAAGTATAAATATCTGAAAAATTTTTGAAAAAAAAATTTGAATAATTCTTTTGAACTCCAAATGCATAGCTAATTAATAGATATATGTAACTCCACTATTAAATGTATATGTTGTGGTGTCAGACAAACCCACAGGTTCTTTTCAAATTTTTTAAATTTAATTTTATTTGATTATAGAGATGGGGGTTACAAATCAGGATTAGCTACACAGGTAGGCTGTGTGCAGGTGAAGTTTGGGCCTCCAACTGGTCCTCACTTCCCCTGGTTTGGGCACACTTTGTGTTGTTATGTGCCCCTCCCCCACCCCATCAGTGTCCAGCGACTACTGATTCCTTCCCTTGAGCTAATCAAACCCATGTTTTAATGTTCACAGTTCAGTTTACTAGTTATGGGATTTTGGTTATTAAACTGAAGATATTAAGCTAAACTAGACGGCTTACACATCTCACTCTCTTCATTTTCTCTTGATGACTTGAAAGGTTGAATTCTCATGTATTTGGAATTACCACTTTTCCTCCCATTGCTCAGATTCTGTGTTCTCTTCCAGGCCCTCCTGTTATCTACCGTTACAGGAAAATACTCTCTCCCTATTTTCTCAGCAGTCCAAAACAATTTTAGCAAATCTTGTTAGCTAGATGCTGGTATCTTCTCCCTGGTAATTAGCACATCCTGCTTTCTTCACCATGATCCCCCGCTTCTTGGCATTACTTGACAGCTGGATAAAGAGATTGCACACAGGACAATGGGCTCTGAAAGACAGCCAGTGAGTGGAAGCAGGTTATTACAAATCAGAATAGGGAGGGCATCAAATCATCAAGCCATCCTTTTGTAACCAGCTCTATGATATGTGAAATTAAAAGAATAGGGAATGTGTCACTATTAGCATGCTATGCTTTTCCCACACACAGAGCAGTCTTTGGTTTACTCAAGAGTAGAGAAGATCACTGAGCTGCATAGAGTAGAAAGGTTTAAAACACTATGGTCAAAAATAAAATTTCCATTTATAAGTGTTCAGACAAGGGTATTCAGGGTTTTTTATTTGGGGGACAGACAGGAAATGGTGAGCTAGTGATTAATTTTGCCACAAATAATTTTTGTTACCCTAAAGAGGTAAGCAGTATTTGAGAACAATTATAATGCATCTTTGATTAATCAGACTTCAGCAATATCAACTCCTCAATTATCCTGGCTATGTTTGTAACCAAGAATTTTAAAAGGCAGAGGCCATAAACAGTAACTGAAATATATGACTCCAGAGACATTTTCTTTAACTCCAAAATAAGGTCCTTGTGTCACTATACTTCTAATACACTTAATACCAAATATCTTTCTCTCTCTTTAGTCAAAAATAAGTGTGTGTGTGTGTGTGTGTGTGTGTATGTAAGTGCTGTGCTTATATGATACTTTCATTTGCATTATCTGTTTTAGTCTGATTTGTATCTGCTGCAATCTATAAAAATAGGATATTGTATTTACAATGCTGATATTTCCTGTTGCAGGACAGATATAACTCCAGGCATAGCTGAATCCAGAGATATAACTGATATCATCGCAACTTGGCTTTTTTTTAAATGTCTTTTTAGGGATGATTTCTCAACCATAGTTTCCTCTGTATAGCAGGTTTTCCTGTTGTGGAAGCAAAAAAAAAAATCCTTTGGCAGCCTAAGACTTACCTGAGTCTTAATGCCCACTAGCTCAAAAAGAAGAAATGGCTTTTTGTGGATGGCTTTAGGCTTCTGATTGATTTGGTTTTGCCCATATGCCTATCCCTGTATCAGTTATTTTAACCAGCGTTCTCTGGTATTTTGATTGGCTAGACCTGTGTCATACCTTCATCTCTGAGCCAAGAATAGATTTAAGCCCACCTGAAATGCATAAACTATCTGTACAAAGATACTTTCAGTATATTATTTTATATGATTATCACAACAACCTCTTGTGAAAAGGTGGACAAAATTTCTAAGATTGGTAGTTTGGAGAACTAGAAATATCTAAATCTTAGAGGCCAGTAGGCATCAATGTGTTTCTGACTCTTCTACATCTTTGAGTCCTGTGCCTTCAGTTAGGCTATATAACTTAATATAACCACAATTATTTACATGTAAAATAAGTATGACATGCATGATTGTATTGAGTATTAAATAAAATGTAAAGAAAAAAAGAGAGCATTGCATATTGCTGTAATATGTTTGCATAACAAAACAACCTCAAATTACAGTGGCTTTCAAGTTTCTTGATGTTATGGCTTGTCTATGATTCTGCCCTGATTGACTTAGTTTGGCTCATGGCTACGCATATGTTCACATCTGCTCAACATGTTTTCTTATTCTGCAACTAATAGCTACCCAGCTACCCAGAGTATGTTCTCATGGCAGATAGTAGTAACTTAAGAGTATAAGGCAAACCACATTAACATACTTAATGGCTCTACTCACATTATGTCTGCTGACATCTTGTTGGCCAAATCAAGTCACATGGCCAAGCCCAACCACTGGATTAGGAGACACACTGCTTACTCTGGTAAGAGGTATGGAAAAGTCACTTGGAAAAGGGTGTGGATGCACAATTCTACTACAGAGAAAGAATGCAGAATAATAAGTCAATCTACCATGAAAGCCATAGTTGGCAATGAAATTATTAGATTTATTATTGCATTTCACCTTTTGAAAAAACCACTTTAGGATTTAAGATAGGGGATATATGGTTAGGGAAAGTGTCTAAAAACTGCCGTAACTCTCTTCATTGACTTTTGCACTCTGTATCTCTCCTGTGGTCACAAGGTTTCCAGCAGTAGCTTGACTGCTGACTTCTGACTCAATTGGTACTTCACTTCTGGTATTTACATTCTAGCTATATACTGCATATCTCCTGAACCTGCTACACCTAATCTGGATTCCTTAGTATCACTCTTTGGCTCACAGTAAGGGCAGTAAGGGCCATACTTCTCTACTGATCATAAACAAACTAATTTGGTGAATAATAAAGAGCTTAAATTAAAATTACATTTTCTATTGTTCCACATGGCAAAGAGTGATCAATGAAATGTAAATGGACAATAATAGGAAGAGCTTCCAAATTTTTTTGTAAAAGGTTGTATTTCCTTTTACTCTTTTTCTTCTTTCTTGAATATAGAATTGATAGTTGACAATCTAACAATCATGTTTAAGTAAAGACAGTAGAGGCAAAGCTGGATAAAACTAAGTCCCTGATGACCTTGTGAGCCTGAGATTTTCACCATTTGAACTTCTGTGTGTGACAAAAATGCACTCTTAATTTGTTTAAGCTACTATTTGCTAGGGAAAAGTTATCTTACTTATAGCTGAATACAACAGTGGCCAAAGTTCCTTTGTGACATGGTAAAAGTCATTATAGATGTTAACTGGACCTGATTTTGAAAGTGGAGACATAACTGCATTCTCATTGTTAAAGGAGCAGAGACGAAAAATAAAGTGAAATTGAGGCAAAATGGCTTTTTTCTGGCCATAGGAGATAGGAAGCTTTGGCATCTAGCATATCAGTAGTTACCAAGAGTACTTTATTTCTCTCCTTAGATTTATTGTGTGCTTCCAAAAGACTAAGCCTTAGAATGAACCCTTTAAATACATTGTCTACTTAAAAATTCAAACACTTTCTTCAGACACTCAGCATCATCTCTGTATTATTTAATACAATGTTTGCTACCAAACAAAGCTCACTTAAGTAATTTTTTTAAGGCCATTCAGCCAGATCTAAACATAACTTGTTTTACTGCTAAATCCCATTGGTCACTTTTAACTCATATACTGTTAAATACTTTTAAATAAACTAGTATTGTTTGAAAAACAAATAAAAAAATAAAGTATTAATGAAAACCTCTGCTTGTGAGCACTGTGATATGCTTTTTTGATAGCATTATTATTTCTTCAGTAAGAGGTTTATGTCCCATATGCATGTGACCTCAAACCAAATTAGACATTGATTATGTCCTATTCACTGTAACCATGCAGAAAACAAGGGTTAAATTGATTTATTGAAAATTCTTCACTTTTTAAAAGTGGTCAAGACATAATTATCTTATCTGTTTTTAGCTAATAGGAACTTTTCTAAGATTTGAGAGCACTTACCTAGAGGGCAGGACCCTGCTAATGTCCTGCAAAAAAGAGGGTGGGATGGAAGGAGAGAGGGGGGGAGAGAGAGAGAGGAGAAAGAGAGAGACAAAGATAAATTAAGAGGGAGAGAAAAGGAAGGAGAGAATGAGGAAGGGAGGAAGAAATCCATATTCTCATCTCTAAAGATGGATTAACAACATCTCTGAATCAGTTCAAAATAGAGTATGAACAGCATGTATAGAATTATATATTATCTTTGAATATATAATTCATATATTTCCAAGTACACTGTGATGAAGAGGAAAGGATCACAACCACCCCACAAAGCTCAGAAATGTGTTATGTGATTAATCAATAAATATATACTCACTTTTTAAAATGTGTAAAATATTATGCTGTGTGGTGAAAGGCAGAGAAGATGAAGATGTATAAGATGTAGATGGTTCCTGAGTGCTTGCTCAGTCTAGTAAAGAACAAAATACCTGGGTACAAATAATCAAAATAAATACTGTTATTTGTTTCTCTACAGGAATTAATTCAATTAACAAATGTTAATTGAATGTTAACTTTGTGCCAGGCACTGTCCTAAGTGCTTTGCATATGTCAATGAACAAAAGAGTAAAAAATTACTGTGCTTATGATGCATATATTTTATAAAATACTGTTGGACTATGAGTTTCTAGGGGGCAAAGATATAGCAGAAATATTGTATTTGCTCCCTTAAATTCTCCAGCCTCTTGCAATTAGAAGGCAGCATGTGATTAGTCCTGACCAATGAAATGTGATAAAAAATAATGTGTCACTTCTCTGGTTGAAGCAGTAAAGAATTAAGGAATGCATGCATGATGTTCTATTCTTCCTTTTTCTCTACCTCAACAGAGCTTAGTAAAATAGAGTTTAAGATTTAACAGTCTGAGTCTCTAAGGGACTACACAGAGCAAAACCTGACATAAACCCACATGGAGTTGGATAAATAGCATGAGATAGAAAAACTTCTTTGTTGTGATAATCCACTGAGAATTTTAGGCCTCTTTGCTACCACAGTGTAGTCAGTTTTCACTGACTAATAAAGAAATACATTTCTTATCATCTTTGTGTTCTTTGTGGGTGTCTTGTCAACAGAAGGTAGTACAAAACAACCTGGATGAATATAATTGCCCAAAGCAAAGGTTTAGGAAGTTCTAAAGGAAGGAAAGAAGGAAAAAATCACTTTTGATTGGCATTATGAAAGAGGATTTCATGGGCAAGATGACACTTAAGCAGGGAAAAAATATGACATCATAATAAGGACTATAGTCTTTTGCCCTAACCAGATGTGGTTTTAATTCCCAGATCTACCATCTACTTTGGAAAAGTTACTTAATTTCTCTGAGCCTTCTTTTTTCCATCTTTATAATAGGGACAGTGCCTACTACTTTACAGTATGTTGAGAGGACTAAATGAAAAAACAGTAGTAAAGTGTTCATACTATACAATCCAATTATGAAGTAAGCTTGCATTTGAAGGCTCTATATTTGTAGGCAGTGATGGCAGTAGTTGTCTATACATAAGCATAGGAAAGTGTGCTTACCTGATAAATAGGTATATTCATTTTAACTGCAGATTCTAGCATAAAACACAATAACTAGACTTAGTATTTACATAGCATTTTACAGTTCATAAGCACCTCAGCATGCATTATTTCATGCATTCATCATATAAACTCTCTAGAGAATTCTTTATGACTGCCAGCATTTAACACACAAACTAAGGTTTAGAAACATGTAAATAATCACCCCCAAAATTTAGTGAGACTCTATCTTCTGATATAACATTTAGTACTTTATCTAGGATTCCAAGTGTCTTATATGAGAAACTAAGCACAAATTACAGAATCTTCTTCTTTGACAGGCATTCTTATTGTTATGCTGCAGACCAGCTCCAGCCAGGTTCAGGGTACTCCAAAGGTGGAGACGGCATCCGCGATTGGGAGAAGAGAGAAAGAAAGAGACTGGACTCCAGTCTAGTGCAGAAGCCAATGAGTGATATTGGGAATTACAACGGGTCTTTTATTCACAAAGTCAAATGTGGGAGGGGCGTCCCCCACCCACCAGAAACCTTAATCCATGAAAACCTAATCAATGATTGCCTTTAAATCCTTTTCATATAATCTTAAAATCCCATAACGAAGGATAACCTAATCTGTGACTGACATATTCTATAAACCTTTTTCATCCTAAGCTGATTGATTTATGCCAAGTTAAACAATTCTATAGAAGCTTAAGTATTTACTTTACAAACGAAAGTGGCCCATCCCAGAATGTTTGGAATGTGGCCCAGTCCAAAGTTCACAGTAGGCTACCTGCAAGTAACCCAGTCGCATTCTTTCAACAAAATGGCTGTCTTCTAAAACTATATTTTCCAATTTACACCTTCAATAAATCCTAAGATGATGACCCAGAAGCCTGTGACCAATACTAAGGCTCTTAAATGTGACACGAGTTTGAATTATAAGTTGTGTGAAAGCCAAAACTGCAGTTTGCGGAAGAATGGGAGCAATGAGCTTCTAAAGTTAGCTTGTGCTCGTCCCGGTCTCAGAGTTTTTATGTTTTGAGCTCACAGGAGCTTAACCTGGTTAATGCTGAGTAGAAAGGGGGAGGAAATGGGGTCAATAGATCCCGAATGCATCCTAGTGGTCTCGGGGTCAACGGCCCTTCCTGATCCCTAATGCTTAGTGGGCCTCTGTGGCTGGCTCCCAACATTGTTTCTTTGGTCAAGGTTCACTTATGCAACAATACCCATCTCTGCTGTGCTCTTGAGAAGGTTCTGCCTTAGCCAATGCAACTTTCAAATTTTAGAAAGCCTATTAAGTGGACCTGCAAGATGAAGTTAACAGCTGTGGTCGTCTTCTCCTCCTTGCAATTACTTATCTCTATAAATCATTTATCTATATATTCCAAATCAATCTGTGACCTGGAAGCAAAGAACCTGTTTAAGCAAGTTGCTTACAAACCTATCATGACCAAGGCAGACAACCTAACAGAATCCTGACCAAATCACTTCATCCTTGATCCTGGACTTTAAATTCTGAAATGCCAATGAGCTCAAATAATGACAGTGATTTTTTTATAAGTATGGATTGTGTTAACAGGGCACATGTCAGTTTGCAACCAATTGCACTTGTTGATTGTTCTTATACACAAGACACAACTTGTACCAATGGGAGTTGATTCAGAAGACCTATTTGTATCTTTCAATGAGAGTAAGACCCACCTGCCAGGTTATTGCAGCTTCACATCTGTGAGTGCTGAGAAGTTCTTATGAGGTTAATGTTGTAAATAAACCAAAACCCAATAAATATGACTTTGATAAATAAGAGAAATATCAGAAGTGACATCTAAAGCCACTATTGACGACTGAGTCTACTCTTTCATGGTTTTGTATGACTTTTGAATTGTAAAGTACTTCATTTTCATTTCTCTCACTCTGCTTCTATTGACACCATTTGCTTATTCAAAATTAATAACATCACCACCTTTAGTAGATGACTTTCTCTTCTCTGAGACTTCCTCACTCTCACAGAACTGAATATATGACTTAAAGAAGAAAATGGTAGTATAGCCAATGGCATACCAGTCTGACCATAATCATATTAAATAAGGCATAAAAAACTTAGACACTGGAGAACTGAGTCATATTCATAGAAAAGCACTACCATACTCATCAGAGATTATGAACTCCTGCTTTTACCCTGGAACTGCCTTATTCTTCTGACATGATTGTTGAACTTTTCCTTGGATTGTGATGCATTATTACGCTTCCCAATTTTTTTGTTTGATTGTTTCTCATTTGTTTAAAAGAGTTGTTAAGATCCTACTAGCTCCAGTAACACAGGACAAAGGCCTCTGTCCATTCTCGGTGACCTTTTCTCTCTCAAGTTCCCTCTACAACTAAGCACAAGTCCTGATTATTCTAACCATCCAAACCAGCCCCCACTTGACACACTTCTATAGCTCTAATCTTGGTCTAGGCTTTCCATTCTCTTTACTAGTATTCTCATCTTGCCTCCTTCTAATTAATTCCCTAATTTGAAAGAATAATCCTTCTTTATAGGGGAAAAATCAAACTAACAACACTAAGTCTCCCATTTGGTCAGAGATTTCGTATCCCTGACTCTTTTAATCCTCTATAAGAATTGCAGCGTAATTTTTTTTTCTATATATCCATTTTATAGATGAAGACCTGAGACTCAAAATATTAAGAAGACCTCTCATGATTACATAGTTGCCAAATGATAAAGTCAAGCTTCAGAACCAGACAGGTAGACTCAAGTTTCCATTCTCTCAGCTATTATGCTAATGTATCCCCCAATCAGATGTGAGCTTAAACATATTTCACAAACCTACATATCTAGTGAGAAAAGAGATATGATGTCCCATACTATTTCCATTACATTCTGTTATGCTGTAGTCACTACCCTGCTTAAAAATTCCTTTGTCAACATATTTCCTTTTACTGATACCAAAACCCTTTGCAATTTGGGTAATTAAACTTCACAGTCTCATCTCCCCTCATCTTCTCCTTTGTGCTCTGTTTACATATTAAACTAAGCTCATTAGCAAAGTACAACCTTCTATCTTCATTCCAAGTCATGAGATGACTTGTGTTATCTATGTTTTTATGAACCATATGTATAATATATAAGGTAGGCAGACTCAAGGATGCTTCCTTATAACTTAACTTCCTTTAAACCCAAAGAAACAGTATCCAAAGACAAGAAAAACTTTCCCCCAGGTAATATGAGTAGCTAAAGGTAGACCTAGAAGCAGAACCCATGATTTTTGAGATGTATGTCAACATATTTACACACAAATTAGACATACCACCTACATATATTCTCCTGTCATTTTTCCCTCTCACATTTCAAACCAGTTAACTCATATGCATCACAGACATGATTATTTGTAAACAGTGTGAAAATATCCTATTAAACTCAAACCATTTGCCTATTCTAAGGCAAAACTTCTCATAGTTACTCCAAAGACACCTAGTATAAGGGAATGTGTGATGGAGAGAGAGTCATAGAGGAAGGATATGACAATCTTGACTAATTTTCATTAACTCTCAGGGAATGAGAAGACACTCACATAAATGGGGTCTTTTTTTATTAATCAATATTTTTTATTATGGTTTTGTGGGGTACAGTTAAGGGTTAGGTGTACAATTACGTTTCATTCAAGCACCCTGTTGATAAATGGGGTCTTTGAAGGTTATCTTCAGTTTTTATCTCTTATGATTATTCTTAAGCTTCTCTAAAGTTGGGAATGGTTTGTGTTCTTTTTTTCTATACCTCAGCAGCTAAAATTTCATGAATAATATAGTAAAACTTAAAAAAAAGTTTTGTTCTTCAAACTATTTTGATTAGTTTTTGTTCTTTATGTTTTTGGTTGGTTTTGTCAACATTCTACTAAGATTATCCTTCTACGTCATTCTTTATCTTTATCTTCAGTTGGCTGAGTTTGAATAATCTTAGTGATAGTGATGGAATATTCTACCACTTGAGACAACCTATTCCAAAATTGAGCACTGCTATTTATTAGAGTTCCTTTAAAAAAGGTGCTTTGGGAGCAATAGTTGTTTCACATTGGTGGTTATATGTGATTCTCATCATAAGAGAAGGAAAAGAGTTTAAAAAAAAAGAACGAGTAGGGGAGAATAGAGGATAGGAAAAAGGACAAGAAGAAGTGGGAAGAAGAAAAAGAAAGGAGAGAAGGAGAGTAGAAGTAGGAAGAGAAGGAGACAGATTTGGTAATATGAAGCAAAAACATTACAGACAGGAGAACGACATTTAATTAATTAATTCTTATTATATGCCAGACACTGTACACGTTTCACATATCTGAGTCTTTAATTCTACAATGGTGCTGTGAAGTATTTTTATCCTCATTTTAAACATGGGAAAATTTTAGGCTTAGAAATTTTGAAAAGCTTCCCACAGCTTGTAGGTGCCAGAGCTGGGGTTGAACTCCAGTCTGTCTTACTCTGTGTTGTTAACCACTCTTACACATGACCTCTCTTTGGTCTTAGTGCTACTTTAGGATTACACTAAATATAATTCTCTTCATCTTCATGCTATAGATATTTGTAGGAAGTAGTCATATTTCTCCTGAGTTATTTCTTGCCCAGTTCAATATCTCCATTTTTTCAATAAATTCTCAATTTTTTTCTTCTACTAAACTTTTAGGTCAATCCTTTCCATTAATTTTTCTCTCCCTACAGTTTTTATTATAACTATTGAGATTCCCAATGTGTGACTCACAGCTTCTTCTATAAACACTGTCTACAACATTGTTTTTCTTTAATCTCAGAAAAGATAGCGCATGATGAACTATTTCTCACTTTTTATTTATTTGAAAATAAGATGTAGAAAAACACTATGATCCCAGGGATTCTAGTTAGACAGACAATATAGCTTTAATGACAGTAATCTGGGTTCTAACCCTGTCTACACCATTTAACTACCTGCTATCTTGCTTGTGTAATAATGGTTAGGCTCTTTAGCATATTTAGTTTGCCTTTCTTTATCATTATATATTAATATTTATAAATAGGGTATTAAGAAGATTAATCAAGATGGTACATATCAAGCATTGAGGCACATCATAAAGTCTAAGTAGATGATTTTCATGATTTGCTTATTAGCCCATTGTCCCCACATTCTTATTCAAACATCAAACTTTTCTCATTAGCAAAGAGCAATCTTCTATCTTCATTCCAAGCCACGAGATGACTTGTGATATCTGTGTTTTTATGAATCATAAGTATAATGCATAAGGTAGGTAGATTCAAGGACATTTCCTTATAATTTAACTTTCTTTAAACCCAAGGAAACAGTATCCAAAGACAAGAAAAAACTTTCCCCCAGGAAATATGAGTAATTAAAGGTAGACCTGGAAGTAGAACCCATGATTTTTGAGAACTACTTCAACACATTTACACACAATTTATACTAATTCCCAAGATTCAAACTTAAATGATGGGATTATGTTGACTGATATGTTACCAATCCAGGTATTTCATCTAATTCAATTATTTTAAGTCAAAATAACAGGCATAATAGAAGGTAAGGAGAAAACATATTTGGTTATGGGGAATTTGAAGTACTGCTCACCAAATCCACTAGCATCACCTTGTCACCAGGTTTAGCCATACTCATGGTAGATTCAGCCTCTGGCGGCAGAATCAGAAGACTTACAATCTGGACTTGGCTCTGCTATTTGTGAAGTGACCTTGAGAAGGTCATTTAACAACTTTTAGATTTTTAAAAAATCATTGGCACAATGAATAATCAAATTACTGTTAAGATTATTAACAGTAAATTTAAAATTATTAAATTTTTTAGTTATTTTTAATTTAGATTTATTTTTGTCTTTCACATGCTTAGTGAAATAACTGTGTATGCAATGAAGTGCCTAAATCTAAGATGTAAAGCTAAATGAATTTTTACATATCTATACTCATGTAATCATATGCAGATCAGGATATGAAATATTTGCATAATTCTGAAAGTTTCATCCAATAATATTACAGAGGTAGCAAATAAAAATATGAGATACACAGATAAATATCATATAAACGTTTTAGTATAAATATGTCCCAAGCTATATTTGTGACATCCCTATAAATTTTTATAGCAAATTCCATGCCTACTTCCCACTAGTAACCACTGTTCTAGTTTCTATCAACTGTAGATTACCTTGCATATTCTTGAACTTCATGTAAAAGTTATTATACAGGATGTACCTTTTATGTCTGGTTTCTTTTCCTCAAAATAAAGTTTTTGAAATTTCTCCATATCGCTATGCTAAAATATTTTTTCTGGAATGTACTTCAGTTTATTTAATCTCTTATTGGTAGATTCATTTATTACCAGGTTAAGGATATTATGAAAATAACTGCTATGATCATGCTTGTACATGGTTTTTGTTGTTGTTGTTGCTTTGTTTTGTTTTTTCATGTGTGTGCTCACATTTGTACTGGTTTGTGGATATAAACCTAAGAGTGGAATTGTTGGATTACCAATTATGTCTAGCTTCAGGAGATACTGGCAATGTGCATAAAACAATTTGCACTTCCACTGGCAATGCATGAGCTCCAAGGATTCTACATTCTCACCAACAAATGATTTTGTCAGTCTTTTCTATTTTAGTCACTCTGGTGATTGTGCAGTGGTATCTCATTTAGGCTTTAATGTGCATTTCCCTGATGTATAACAATAATGAGAAATTTCTACATATCAGTCAAATGATATCTTATTTTGTGAAGTGTCTATTCAATTACCTCACCCATTTTTATTTGAGTTGTCTTAGTATTTTTTCAGGTCTTGTTGATGATTATAATGGAGAGTAAGTTCCAGAGCAACTACTTCATCATGACCAACTTAATTGTTTTGAAACAGATTTATAAATTATAAAATGCTGTAAAATACACCATTATTTATATCATCATTATTAATAGTATTGTCTTTAAATTTTTATTAAAATGTTAGAGAACAGAGATTTCTTATTCTAGCTATCCTGCCCAAACTATCACTGTGTCTTGCAAAACTGTATACCAATAAGAGCATTTGTTTGTGTATACTGACAACCTTTGAGAAAAGATTTTCTCATCCTACATATATTTTATTTCTATCATAACAGCGTGTACTTCCTTTCTAATCAAATAATATGTGAGGAACAATTTAAGATATTTGTGATATATTTATTCAGCACAGTTTATAGCATTAGTCAGGAAGGAGTGAAAATCTCAGGAGATAGTGTAAAATTGCAGCCATGGTATGAACTTTAGAGTCTAAAGCTCTTGTCTCAAGAATCATTTCTGCCTTTTCCTGATTGCATAATCTTGGATCACTTATTTAACACCTGTTGTCATTATTTTTTTTTCTTTTCAAACGGCATGAATAATATTCAACCCACTCCCTACTTCAAAGAATGATGACCAGGTTTAACTGAGACAGTTTATTTGAAATATAAAGTTCTAGTTCCAATTTTCAGGGGAAATGCTTCCAATTTCTGTCCGTTTAGCAACATGTTGGCTGTGGGCTTATGGTAAATGCCTCTTATTATTTTGAGGTATGTTCCCTTTATGCCTAAGTGTTCAAGGGTTTTTATCAAGAAGGGATGTTGGATTTGATTGAAAGCACCTCTCCTGTTAAACATGGTGTTGGAAGTCCTAGCAAGAGCAATCAGACAAGAGAAGGAAATCAGGGGTATCCAAATAGGAAAAGAGGAAGTTAAGTTATCCCTCTTTGCTGACAATATGATTCTATACCTTGAAAACCCAAGAGAATCTGTCAAAAACCTCCTTGCACTGATAAAGGATTTTGGCAAAGTCTCAGGGTACAAAATAGACATGCAAATGACAATCACATTCTTACACACCAACAACAAACAGCAGAGAGCCAAATAAAAAGCATAATCCCATTCACATAAGCCACAAAAAATTGAAATACCTCAGCATCTTTCTAACCAAAGAAGTGGAAGATCTTTACAACAAGAGCTACAAAACACTGCACAAATAAATCAGAGAAGGGACAAACAAATATAAAAGTATTTCAAGCTCATGGATTGGAAGAATCAACATTGTTAAACTGTCCATCCTACACAAGGCAATCTACCAATTAACCACAATACCCATTAAAATATAGAATCATTCACACTGGAATATTACGCAGTCATAAAAAAGAACAAAATCATGAATTTTGCAGCAGCCTGGATGGAATTGGAGTTTATAATACTGACTGATCTCTCACAGAAACAAAGATCTGAGTATCACATGTTCTCCCTCATAAGTGGACCTTGAACAACTATCATAATACTATAAGAAAAGGATTGACAGTGGCAGGAAACTATGGGGGGCGGGAGGGGAAGGGAAGTGGAATTAAGGTAGTTGATATCTGTCTGGGGATGGGGGGCGTACCTCATCAACAAAGGTACCTGCACAATACATATTTGTATACCTAACCCTTAACTGTACCCCACAATTTTAAAAGAAAAAATACGTTAAAAAAAGAAATTGTAAAAAAAATAAAAATAAAATACCATCATTGGCTGGCTCGCTCACCAAGGGAAGGAGTTGCATCGCTTCAAGATACGCTGCCTGACTACGCCCGTGCTGCTGCGGGCCCTGGCCCAGGCTGAGCGCGCAGGACATCCTAGTGTCCAGAGCCTCCGCGGCAGTGCAGTGGCAGCCACCTACAAGCATGTGAACATGCAGTAACCCGAGATGGACATGAGATCAGTGACCAACCGGGTAGCCTGAACCCTGCTGTGACCTGAGCTCATTCGAGGTCTGGGCAAGACCCTGACCTACCTGTTCCGGGAGCCCACCGCCATCAACTACCCATTTGAGAAGGGCCCGCTGAGCCCACGCTTCTGTCCGGAGAGGAGGGTTGCATCATCTGCAAGCTCTGTGAGGCCATCTGCGGCGCTCCCCCCGCCACCCACCATTAGCATCACCATCGAGGCCGAACCCAAGGGCGACGGCAGCCACCTGACCACCCACTATGATATCGACATGACCAAGTGCGTCTACTGTGGCTTCTGCCAAGAGGCCTGCCCCTTGGACACCCTCGTGGAGTACCCCAACTTGGAGTTCTTCACGGAGACGCAGGAAGAGCTGCTGTACAGCAAGGAGAAGCTGCTCAAGCATAGTGACAAGTAGGAAGCGGAGATCGACACCAACATCCAGTTCGACTACCTGTACTGGTGATGTCGCCCGCTCGCCCGGAGCCCGATAAAACAGTGCGACCCACCCACGCAAAAAATAATTAGAAAATAAATTAAAAATTACAGTCATCATTCTTCTCAGACCTGGAAACAATACAGAAATTCATATGGAAACAAAAAGCATCACGAATAGCCAAAACACTTCTCAGCAAAAGAAATAAAGTAGGAGGTATCACATTTTGAGACTTTATACTATAAGACTACAATAATCAAAACACCCTAGTATTGGTACAAGAACAGGCATCTGTACCAATGGAACAGGATAGAGATTCCAGGAGCAACACCTCAATTTCTCAACCAACACATCTTAGACAAAGCCTCCAACAACAATCACTGGGAAGAGGAGAACCTATTCAGCAAATGGTGCTGGGAAAAACTGGCTGACAATATGCAGAGGATTGAAACAGGACCCCCACCTATCACCATACACAAAAATCAACTCTAAATGGATCAAAGACCTAAATGTAAATCTCAAACTATAAAAATCTTAGAGACACCCTTACAGAAATTGGAATAGGCACCCAATTCCTGATCAAAATCCTAAATGCCCACGTAAAAGAGGTAAGATAGACAAATGGGAACTCATCAAACTGAAAAGCTTCTGCAAAGCAAAAGAAACCATCAAGAGAGCAGGAAGACAGCACACATTGGGAAAAAATATTTGCCAACTGTATATCTGACAAAAGCCTATTATCCAGGATCTACAAGGAACTCAAATGTGCTGAAATGAAAAAACAAACAGTCCTATTAAAAACTGGACATTTATATTTCCATACAAATTCCTTTATTGTCATTCCCAGGTGTGAGAAGAATGCTGCTGGTATTTTAATGGGCACTGTGTTAAATTTGTAGATTGCCTTGGGTAGGATGGACATCTTAACAATATTGATTCTTCCAGTCCATGAGCATGGAATATTTTTCCATTTGTCTGTATCATCTTTGATTTCTTTGAGCAGTGTTCTGTAATTTTCATTGTAAATGTCTTTGACTTTTCTGGTTAGTAAGATACCAAGATAATTCTTTGTGTGTGTGTGTGTGTGTGTGTGTGTGTGGCTATTGCAAATGGGATTGTGCTTTTTATTTGAGTTTCACTTTGGTTATTGTTGGTGTGTAGGAGTGCGACTGACTTTTGCACATTTATTTTATACCTTTAGACTTTGCCAAAGTCCTTTATCAGTGTAAGGAGGTTTTTGACAGATTCTCTTGGGTTTTCGAAGTGTAGAACCATGTCATCTGCAAAGAGGGATAGAAAAAAAAACTTCCTTTTTTCCTATTTGGATATCCCTGATTTCCTTCTCTTGATTGCTATAGCTAGGACTTCCAATACTATGTTGAACAGGAAGGGTGAGAGTGGGCATCCTTGTCTTATTCCAATTTCTGTCTGTCTAGCAGTATGTTGGCTGGGGGTTTCTCGTAGATGACTCTTACTATTTTGAAGTATGTTCCATTTATCCCTAGATGTTTGAGGGTTTTTATCAAGAAGGGGTGCTGGATTTTATCAAAAGCTTTTTCCAAGTCTAGTGACATAAACATGTGTTTTTTGTCTTTATATCTGTTGATGTATTTAATTACGTTTATTTAAAATAATTTTTTTAAAGTGGGCAAAAGCTATGAATAGACACGTCTCAAAAGAAGACAGATGAGCAGCCAACAGACACATGAAAAAATGCTCAGTCTCACTAATCATCAAAGAAATGCACAGTAAAACCACACTGAAATGCCACCTAGCTCCAGTCAGGGTGGCCATCTTCAATAACTCAAAGAACAACAGATGCTGGAGAGGACACAGGGAAAAGGGAACACTTCCACACTGTTGGTGGTAGTGTAAACTAGTGCAACCTCTGTGGAAAACAGTGTGGCTCTTCCTAAAAGATTTAACAATCGACCTCCCATATGACCCAGCGATTCTTCTTCTGGGAATATACCTGGAGGGATTTAAATCATTCTATAAAAAAGATACCTTCACATGCATGTTAATTGCAGCATTATCTACAATAGCAAAAACATGGAATCAAGCATGCTGCCCATCAAAAGTGGACTGGATTAAAAAAGAGGTGATACATATACACGATGGAATATTATGCAACCATAAAAGAAAGACAAAATTATGGACTTTGCAGCAACTTTGATGAATTTGGAGTTTATCATACTCAATGATCTATCACAGAATCAGAGAACTGAGCAACATATGTTCTCACTTATACGTGGATCCTGAACATTTATCATAATACTATAAGAAAGGGTTTGACAGTAGTAAGACACAGCCAGGGGAGGGAGAGGAGGGGCACACAGCATCAGTAAAGGTACCTGATCTCAAACCAGGCAAAGTGGGGACCAAAGGGAGGCCCAAACTTTACCTGTAGGATGACCACTTATCTACCTAATCTTGAATTGTGTCCCACACTTTTAAAGTAAATAAAAATAAATTTTAAAAAGAAATATAAAGTTTTAAGGGAAAAATGTACCATTTATTGCACACTTACTAAATATCAAGTTTAGTTAATGTACTGTTATCTGATAAGGCAGCCTGTTTAATCTTCACAATAATCCTGTGATCTATTTAATATTATTTCCATTTTACAGATAAGGAAACTATCAGTGCCAGAAGAGGCCAGGTAGCCTGCCTAAAATCACACACCTGGCTTGCAAATACAGGCCTATTTAAATCTGAAGGCAACTTGTGCAGATATCATTACCATATTTACATCACAATTCCTAAGTCATTATTTGAGTATAGCTAGGTCCCATAACTGAATAGGGCAGTCACAATAATTCAGTTCTTACTAACATCCTCACACACACACACACACACACACACACACCTGGTTAAAGAGAAAAAATGTAGGTTTTACAGACTTCAACTTTAATTTACAAGTCCTATTTCCTTCAGGACATTTTATTAGTAAGGGTTCCTTTTGCTTTTGGAGGAGAACAAAAAGAAAGAAGCATAAGGGTGGAACAATTCTTATTCTACACTGGACTAACAAAATGAGATTAAATATAAGCAATAGACTTCTTTTCTGAGATCACCAATCATGTCCAGGGAATATGCCTATTGAAAAAGCACCTGCATCCTTCTTTTCAATAAATCAGCCATTGGGTTCAGCAGAGTATGTATTACAGGGTTATCCGGGGAGGTTATCAATGTTGCCAATCCTTGTCTTTACACAGTGTGTCTGATGTATTCATAATTAGCACATTCAAAATCCACAGAACTGTGCAGTGTGGACATGCTGGGATTTATCTGGCAAGAGAAAACACTCTGGCTGAATCTAAAATGAGCTGTGTTTACAGATCTCATTTGCCTGGTGCTGGCATATACCTGAGGGAGGTGGAAATAGTAGAAATGAGAAAGATACTAGAGCCTGAGAAATGATACCTATTGGCTTGGCAGAAACTGTTACTCATCCATGAAGACATAAGGAGCCTTGGGAAGCATGATAATGTTAATTAATAAGACTTCCAACTTGAAGAAACTCCAAAGTTTACAAAATGCATTCACACATTCCATCTCAATTCTCTGAAGAATGCAGTGAGGCAGTTTTCACTGATCCTCTTCTTCGGATGAGGATGGTGCAAATCAGAGAGGTTACATGGGTCACACAGCTAATGAGAGAGAAATCAAGTTCCTTGGTTTGTGGGTCAGTTTATTTCCCATTGTGCAGGGTTATTTTCAGGGAACCGGAAACTAATGTGCCTTGAATCAACAAAGGGAAATCAGGAAGAAACAAGGAAGAGATGGAATGAGGAGCAGGCTACTGTAATACATTAGAGAATTTTTTTAAAAGTCTTAATTAAAGACTTGAAATAGAGAGTAAGACAAGAACATTGCATTCTAGAACAACATATTAGAGTAGGGAATTAAATGGCATCTTGCAGAATGAAGCAATAGACTGGATACAGGCTGTCCCTGCTCTACTACAGATTCCATCACTTAATTAATAGTTACATGACTAAGGATAAGTTACTTAATGCCACTGAGCATTTATTTCTTCACATGCAAACTGGGGTTGTATTATCTACCTTAATTTTCTTACAGTTCTTCTGAGAATTAAATTAAGACAAGAAGTAGTAATTTTATACAAAGTGTAATGATCTCTACAAATAAAATACATTTCTACAACTACTACTATTATTGCTATTATAGTTACTACCACCCTATTTGTAGAAACGATCAAAGAAGGCACTAGCAAAATTATGAGATACAGTAGGAAAATTTTGTTGCTAGTAAAATTTAGCAGAGGGTCTTTTCCAAAGTAAGTTCTCAATAAATGGCAGTTGTTTGAATTTATTTAATTTGTTCTATTCAAATTCTCTAATTCTAGACTCTTCCTGACTTTACTGTTTTCTTTTCAGAATGTAGCATTATATTTTTATGCCTCTCTTCAGTGATCTGACCTTGTTGTAACTGCTTTGTTTGTGTTAACTTTTCCATTTCGACTTTCCAATTTTCGTTTTTAGGATTCAGTATGATAGAGCCTTGTACACTGGCTGAAATCCCATAAGTTTCAGTGGGACCTGATTTTCTGTTTCTTTGCATCAGTGACTGAAGTCTGACAGTTTGAGAATATTTGGCTCAGAGATAATGATAAGGGGGGGTCACATTCTTCCTTGAGTCTTGCTGACTGGAGCTATGTATGGACCATGTCCTTTCAGGTAAAACACGTACTTTCAATTTACCAAAGTACCAACTTGTCTAATTATCTCATTTACCTGGTCCTCTAGACATTTGAGCTTAAAACTTTTCTTCCAAGAAGTAACAAGACACTGCTTTGCCCAACAGACCAAATAATATATGCAGGTCAGTTTTTCCACCACCAGATCTCCTATAGAAAGCAGTTCAAGTGCAAAGACTTGACAATCCCCACCTCATGTCCCAGCCCACCATTTATGGATCTGTTGTCAATTGTCTGCACTTCTTAAAACTTGGTACAGTCTCAGAAATTACCAACCCTTGATACTAAAACCAAGAGAATTTATTTGACCCAGATTTTAATTCAATTCAATTCAATAGATAGATAGATGATATGGATGATAGATAGATAGATAGATAGATAGATAGATAGATAGATAGATAGATAGAAGCCAATCAGTTTTTAAAAAGAAATTTTACTTAGAATACGTTTGGTAATTGTGTTAGTGAGACTGTGACACTGCCCATGAGTCTACCCAAAAGAACAGCTTTTCTAGGGTTCAATATAGAAAAAATAAACTGGAATTTATATTCCATAAATATAATGACAGGAGTATAACTGGTGTAAGTTTAAGACTTATTTATGAGTACCAATAACTCTAGAGTAAACTGAAATGTATAAATCAATTCCTTTATAACTTAAAGGACTAAAGTAAAAAAAAAAATTGACAATGTAACAAGAGTTCTGCACAAAAGATGAAATTTTTAAAATGTATAAGAAAACATGAAAGTGTGTTTTCAGTACTGCTTAGGTATAACTACTCCTTTGGAAATGATTGACCACACAAACACTTTTGAAGACCTACAATGTTCCAAGAATTGAGTCTGATGGTGAAATAGCAAGGGAAAAAAATAGCACATCTCTTTGCTCCAGAAAGTCACATTCCAGGAGAGGACACACATATGGATATGCACACATGTTCAAATAATGTTAAATTTGTTCAGGCAGGTGGTATTTACTGGGCACCCAAGATGCAAGTCTAAGGCAGAGGATGATAAGCATCAGAGACCAGACCCTATCCTGTTGCAACTTACTGTCTAAAAGTGGAGACTGACAAGGAACAGAGAACAAACAAATATGATTCTCAAATTGTGAAACAGCACTTCCTTATTCTAAATGAATCAACCGTTAAGCAGGTAAGAGATATGGTAAATTTTGTGTTTTTGTACTATGGCTATTATGAGTATAAATCAGTCAGAAATGAGGGAGGAAGTTGAGCTAGGAGACTATTGGAAGAAAGAGATAACACAAACGTAGACTTCAATGTGACAGTTAAAAAAATAGATTTGTTTGAAATATTGTTTAGAAATAGAAAAGGGATGTAGAGATGGACCAGATGTGATGTGAGAAGGAGATGAAAAATTTAGGTCAATTCCTAGATGTCTGATTTCAGCAGTAAAAATGAGAAAGCTTTGGTCAGGCACAGTGATTCATGCCTATAATCCAAGTACTTTGGGAGGACAAGGTGGGAGGATTGCTTGAGGCTAGGAGTTTGAAACTCACCTTGACAACACAGCAAGACTCTATCTCAAAAGACAGAGGAAGGAAGGAAGGAAGGAAGGAAGGAAGGAAGGAAGGAAGAGAAGGAAGGGGAGGAAAGCTGGAATGGAGAATAAATAACTTTTGTTTTAAGTTTGAGATATCTGTGTATCATTAAAGTGGAAATATATAAAGTAAATAATTATTCATATGAGTATGTATCTCTGAAGTAAAATTTTGTTTTAGAATTAAAAATTTAACATTAAATTTTCTGTAAAAAATACTATCTGGTATGTGAAAGAAATATGAGAGGAAAATTAAGATCCTTCAAAGGGTCACCATACAAAGAAAAGATATATACCATTTGAATTTTATAAAACTGACTATTGCAGTCAGTGAAGAGACCTTATTTCAATTTTACTTTCATACCTTGATGTGCAGGCAGTAATTTACATTCTCATTTATATATTTTTCCACCAGGTCAATAATTGGTTGATCTTCTGAAATAAAAATGGCCTGAAATGGTATAGAGAACACTAAACTGAACTTAACAAACCATGGTTTCCTGAACCAGTCGTGATTCTTCTTAACTAGGTAACTTTAGACACATCTCTTCATGTCTCCATGCTTCAATGTCAATCTTCAAAACAAGAAAAATAGTGACTACTTCTACTAAAAGAAAGTTTATAGTATTTACTCCCAGTGAAATGAAATAATTTATGGCAGAACACACATACCAAATGATTAGAAAAGACAAGTAAAATATTTGTAAAATAGCAAAAAAATACTTGATTGAAGACATCAGAGTAACAGCAAGAAATTCAGGATATGAATGATCAATATTAAAGGAAAGAAGTAACTAAAAATATATGAATCATCATTATAAAACCATATTTCCTCTCAGAGCAATTGTCAATTTAGGGCTTATATTAAATGTCTGAGGATACTAACAGAAAGTCAAGGTTAAGAGGCAGGAAAAAACCCAGAGGTTTTGGCAATCTCAAAAGGACAGAGAGACAAAAATTAGAGTCTGAATTTGCCAAAGCAGCCAGGACTCGAGAAGTCAAGTTCCCAAAAAGAAAGAAAACTAAGCCAGATATGCTGGGTTTTCCCCTCAAGGCATTCACCACATGCAAAATTGAAGAAGGCAAGAAACTAAGAGATAAATTTAGAAGTCAGGAAAAAAATATCTAGAAGTATAGAAAGAAAAAGAAATGAAATTTAAAATATTAAAAGCAAAAATTATGGACTTTGCAGCAACTTGGATGGATTTAGAGTCTATCATACCAGTGATCTATCACAGAAACAAAGAACCGAGCACCACATGTTATCACTCATAAGTGAACCCTGAACATTTATCATAATGCTATAAGAAAGGGATTGACAGTGGCAGGACAATGTCGGGGGTGGGAGATACAAAGCATCAATAAGGGTATCTGATCCCAACCCAGGAAAAGTGGGGACCAAAGAGAAGCCCAAATTTTATCTGTATGATGACCACTTACGTACCCAATTCTGATTTGTACCCCATATCTTTAAAATAAAATTCTAATAATAATAATAAATAAATAAATGCCTTTTATAAAAATAAACAAATAAAAATAAAAGCAAAAAAGAATGAAACATGTCTTCTGGTTTTTGTGCTGACGTGCAAAACTTTAGAAGCCATCACTCTTATTTTTGCAACACAACAACCAAAAAAAGTTGGACAAAGTAAAAACCAATCATTTTTCCTGAACCCATGGAAGAGCTGAGGTTTCAGGGCAAATCAACCCCCTGAAATTTGCAGACAAACACATCCAGAGAAACACAGGTGAGGTATGCTTACCTGGAGCAGAAACTTCTGAAACCAGAAATGGTAGAAACACTAAAGTGGTAATTTTGTCAAATTGCTTTAGGTTGAATATGGACTAGAATGAGAGTCAGAATCTTCTGGGTCTTCAGTTTTAGATGAGTTTAAACACTTTCGTGGCATTAATTCCATCACAAGGTTCTCACAACGAAGACATTAGGAAGACTTCAGGTTCTAGCATGTGTATGCAAATATAAGACTCTGATGGCCTAAAAAGGTAAAGGTGGAGCAAGATACGCCATATAAACCTAATCAAAATTCTTAAGTAGCTTTATTACTTTCAGGCAAAAAATTCTTCAGAACAAGCCAGCTTGTCAGGGATAAAGAAGGTCATTACATAAAGAATAAATGTATCAATTATCCAAGAAGAAATAGCAATCCTAAACATAAAGGCACCTAACAACAGAGCATAAAAATTCATGACACAAAAACTGGTGCATTCATACAATAGGCAAAGTATGTGCTGCAAAAAGACATGGAAGAAACTAGGAGTTGGGTGTGAAAAAGAGCTGAGAAAGGTTTTTTGTTTATTTGTTTGTTTTTTGTTTGTTTTTCATAGAAAGAAGCTCATAGGAAGGACAGATGAAAGAAGCCAGTCTAAAAAAAGCTTCCCTAGCCAGGTTCGGTGGCTCAGCCTGTAATCCCGCGCCTTGGGAGGCTGAGGTGAGTGAATTGCCTAAGCCCGCGGGTTCGAAACCTGCCCGGGCAATTTGGCGAGACCTCATCTCTACAATAAATCAAAAAATTAGCCGGGCGTGGTAGCGCGCACCTGTAGTTCCAGCTACTTGGAAGGCTGAGGCAGGGGGATCGCCGGAGCCCAGCAGGTCGAGACTGTGGTGGCCGGGAGTGGCCACTGCACTCCAGTCTGGGCTACAGAGTGAGACTCCAACTCAACAACAACAACAGAAAAGCTACCCTATACCCTGGGGGAAAGAATGTTGACATCATGAAACTTCCACAAAAATTCAAAAGTACAGGGTTTGAGGCTTTGGAATAGCTGACCACCTGGAAGGTGCTCAAAGAGAGCATGAAAACTCCTTAACCCTTTCCCCATATCTCACCCTATGATCCCTTCATCTGTATCCTTTGTAATATCCTTTAGTGATAAACCAGTAAACGTGTTTCCCTGAGTTATGTGAGCTGCTATAGTAAATTAATCAAACTTAAAAATGAGATCATAGAAACCCCAACTTGAAGCAAGAAGGCCAGAAGTTTCAGAAGCCAAGATTTCCTACTGAGGTGGAGGATAGTCTGAGAGACTGAGCCCACAATCTGTGAGATCTGATGCTGTTTACAGGTAGATAGTTCACTATTGAATTGGAGGATATCTGGCTGGTGTGTGCTGCTCAGAGGAAAAACTCCATATATTTGATCACAGAAGTCTTCTCTGTTGATAATTTGCTGTTGTGATGATATGAAAGTAAAGAAAAAACACAGTTTGAGTGTTTTTCAGACAGTTTTTCTCTGGATTAACTTTGGTTTAAGGAAATGTGGCTGGTTTATTTTCTATACAGACCACTAAAAATTTCTTCATATCATCAATTAGATGGTTTTGCCCTGTTATCATTTAAGTGTTCGCTGTGGTAGCACTTTTTAATTTTCTTCAAGAAGTTTTCCTTTGCAACTTGGCTAATTCTGATGCAAGAAGCCTAGCTTTCAGCCTGTCTGGACTTTCAACATGCCTTCCTCACTAAACACAATCATTTCTAGTTTTGGACTTAAATTGAGTGACATAAGATTGTTTCTTTCACTTGAACACTTAGAGTCCATTGTAGGGTTATTAATTGACCTGATTGATTGATTGTTGTGCCTCAGGAAATAGGAGGCCCAAAGAGAGGAAGAAAGATGGATGAATGGCGGCTGGTACGTGGAGCAGTTAGAACACACACAACCACACAACTATTATGAAGTAACTTCACCATTCTGTATTAAGGCATTTTGTAGTACCCAAAACAAATATAATAGTAACATCAAAGCTTACTGATCACACAATTCACCATAATATAGATAGTAATTATAAACAAGATTGAAATATTGTGAAAATTACCAAAATGTGACAGAGACACCAAGTAAGCACATGCTGTTGGAAAAATGATGCCGATAGACTTGCTCCATACAAGGTTGCTACAAATCTTCAATTTGTAAAGAACGCCATACTTATCACAATAAACCAAAGAACAATAAAATGAGATGTGCCTGTATATGCTCAAAGAAAGAAATGTACAAGGATATTCACGGCATTAGTTTTCTTTATAACCACAAGCTGAAAACAACTCAAATATTCAGCAAAAGGGGAAGAGATAGATAATTTCTGATATTGTCACAAATAACTATTCTTCATCCATGCAGAAAAAAACAACTATTGCTACATAAAGTCACAGATATAACAACAAGCAGGAATACTCAGACAAAGGAATACAATATATATGAGAAAAAAATATGAGCAGTTCAAAAACAGATTAATTACAGAGCTAGTAAAATGGTTACTTTTGTGGTGGGGTTAAGTAACAGAATGGGGGGCACAAGGGAATTTAGGGATGATGGATTTGTTCTATTTCTTGCTCTAGGTAGTAGTTTTATAGATAAGTGTACACTTGGTAAAAATTTATTGAGCTGTACAATTGCAATGTGCATTTTTCTTTATGTATATTACCCAATAATAAAAATATAAATGTTGAATATAAAAATTAATGCCGTGATGGTTCAATAAAATGGAACAGTGTATGCTATTTTGATTAATATAATGGGTGCTTTATAATACTTAAATATTTTTTATTCTATTTTGTTTGAGTTTGGGCTCTGAATTGTAAAAACACTACAGAATTCTCAATACAGAATCAAAACAGTTCTCTACACAGTAGTTCTGACAGGCAATATTCCTTACTATATATCTTATCAATGTAGGACAAAATAGTAATTAAAAATAAAACAGTCATAATAAAAATAAAATGGGTTCTAGAGCCAACTCTGCCATTGAAAAGCTGTGATGCTAGACAAATTATGCTGTTTCTTCATATCACCTTTTTCCCACTTTAAATACAAAGAGGTTGTCTGAGTCAATTTCTCCTCCAAATCTCTAGAAGGTGTTTTGATACTCATTAGGCACTGGAGAGCGCATTCTGTAATTATAAGCCAACGCATTTCATGCCTAAACTGGATGCCAAAATCCAGGCCTTATTGAGATTGATAAGGTTAAGAGATAATGGTAAGGACTGACACAGTTGCATATGTAGTGTAATAGCATGGCCTTACCCCATAGAGAAAGAGATCTTTCCTTTCCATATGCTTCCTCCTATAAAACAATAAAATAAAATAACCTTTCTCAGCTCTTCCACACACCAGACTTCCCATCGCATTCAACAAACAAGGAGGGTGTTTTATGCCCACTTCTACATGAATACTTTCAAGAAGGACAGGATTATATAACTGATTTCCAGTGATGTGCTACAGCATAGTAATACTGCTCATGAAAATCTATTACTAACGTTTTGAGAATTTTACTAACTAGTTGATATCTTGTCAATTGCCTGAAAATGTCCATGAGGGGATTATTTACACCAGAAAAATTGACAAATGCTATAAATCAGGCTTTCATAAACTCTGAAAATCGGTAGTTAAACAATTCTATTACATTGCTAGTTTAGATTAACCAAGTCTGTCCTAGACTGAAGAAAATAATCCTGAGGGTTAGAATTCTGGTAAAAGCAGGATTCTAGTAACAAAGAAAAGGGGGAAGCAGGAGTGACACTTTAGTATATCAAAAGTATTTACTAAAAGTGTCATTTCTTTATAAGTTGTAAAAAACCCAAAGATCTTAGCAAACTTATAAAATAAACTGAATGTTCCAGTCTTTACCAGTCTCCCCAACTTTATTGCCAGCCATTCTCCAAGTTTATCCTTATGATGCAGAACACTGGTGCCCTCTCTTTCCAGAGTGAATGTCTTTGTGTGCACTGTTCCCTCTGCCTGAAATACTTTCGTTCCTACATATCATATGCCCAGAACTTTTCAGCTTTCAAGAATAATTTACACTTCCTCTCTGCTCAGAAAAGTCTTCCTTGATTATATAAAATAAGATACAGCTTATCTCTTTATCCTCCAACATATTTGCCTTTCTATCCTTTAATGTGTGTATCGTTTTTGTTAATTGTGTATTCATTTATGTCTGTGTCTCCACTAGAATTTAAAATGTATCCCCATTTCTTGGGTGCCTTGTTAAGTATCTGATGCACAATAGCCATTTAATAACAAAAAACATACTGGATGAAGAAGGAGGAAAGGAAGAAAGAAGATAAAGAGGGAGAAGGAAACAGAAAAAGTGAAGAAGAAAAAGGAAGAGAAAAAAGAAGTCAATGAAAGAGGGAGGAGTTAGGCAGTAAGGAAGATAGTCTAAGAGGTCAGAAATGTTTAAATTCAACAATAGAGTATAAAGGTATAACAGTAGTAAAAAAAAGGGAAAGAATATACTTTATCCATGAATAGGATAGGATGTAGGGAACTTATTTGATTATTCATGAATTAATTTAAATATTCATATATTTATTAAGTCATTCATTTATTTATTCAACTATCAATTACTGAGCAGTAATTTGGTAGCTTGACACTAGAAACTGAAGACAAAGGGATGGATAAAACACAGCTTGTAACTTCAATAAACTCTCAGTGCAGATGATGGAAAAGTAAACATTGCATTTGATATTGGAGACTGTGAAAGCACAAGAAGAGGTCTTCATTTAATTTGTGTCTGGTATATGGGCGGCAGTGTTTAGAAAGGGGTAGGGATGGAGTAGGTGACAACCTAGTATGGGTATCAAGGAAGAGTCAATGATTATAGGGGAGGGAAGCAAAAAACGCTTAAAGTTTTTTTTTATTGTAGAAGAATGCAGAACATGGAATATACAAAGTAAAGACAAGAAACAATGATGAGTTAAAGAAAATGAAGGAAATGAAGGAAGTTTGGTCATACTAGAGTTTAGCAAATAAGAGAAACAACGATGAATCCAAACCTGAAAGGGCTAGAGAAACCAGATTGTAAGCTGGATCAGGACTTGTGAACACTCTCCTACAGACAGTGGGCAGTCTAGGAATGATCTTAATCTGAGCAATGACATGATAAGAGTTACATATTTACAAGACTATTTTGGCTTTATTAGAGAAATAATTGAGGAGTAGTATATCTAAATGATAGTAACGTAATTTGGGAGTTTCCTTGCAGAGATTCAAAGAGTGATGTTGAGATATACTCAAGTTGTGGCCATAAGAATGGGCTCCATGTGTGTAGTACTTGTGTGTGGGGGCCTGAATCAAAAGCATGGCTCAAGATACATATAGTCTAAGATTCTCAGCTTCTCTCTGATATCCTCAGATAGCTACAATGATATCTCTTAAACAAAATATCTTTGCTTTCAAAACAATTCTGCATTTTTCCATTTTTTGCCATTCTTCCCTAGAAAATACCTATTCAAGTCATTCTGGGGTAAAAAGTTCTTCAGAAAGAAGCAGGTGAATATATCCCCTTCAGCAGATGCCAGCTGTCTGAATGGCAGTCTAAAAAAATCTCTCACCCTCCATTTCTCTGACACACATAACCCATCTCCACCCAATTTCAAAGAAACAAAAGAAGTTTCAAGGACTCCTTTGGAAAAATAACCATTGAATATGATATGACTAGGCTGTTTCCATGGCAATTCAAGCTTTTTTACATTGTAATAATTTCTGAAAATGGAAATTTCCTTTTGTCTCCTAATATTACTTCCCTTTGTTGTATGTAGTTATTCACACTCATACAGAGATAGTTTGGGTCAAAAATAAAGATAAAGTAAAATAAAAGACTTTAGTCTCTTAGTTATTTTCCTACTTCCTGCAGCTTACTAGCCTGGGGAGATTGTTGAGCCTTTTAAGGGAGGCATCAAACAGAGTGTCAATGTGGGGGTTGGATAGAGGATTATCCTTATATTTAGACTTTTTTTTTTTTTTTTAATACAAGCATTTCAAGAAGACAGAACACTGTGCATAAGACCCAACAATCCCAAACTCTCTGGAGCACACAACATGCTCTCAAACAGCAACTTCTTCCCAATTGAAAAAAAAAAAAAAAAAACTAGTGCAAAGCCAGGGATTTGGTACTTTAGCCTGCCAGAGAAATCCAACCCAGAGCAAACAATGTTACCAAATCAGCATCTCTCAGTTCCATGCACATAAATAAATCTAAAGTTTCAGCTTTGAGGTAAAATTTTGTCTTTATGTTATTGTTTAAAGCAGAAAGTCCTTTTACTCAGTAATTCTCAATCAGGAGCAATTTGAATTTCCCTTAAGTCACTTATGTTGGCACAGCTAGCGAGAAGAGAGAGGTCAGTGAGACTGCACAACCAGCACCCAGGAGGTAGACGGCTGGTATGCTACTGAACATTCTAAACCACCCAAGACAACTCCCAATAACAAAAAAAATTATTTGGTCCAAAACGTTGCTAGTACTGAGTTTGAAGAATTCTATTTTAGAAATTGGAGATGCTACTAATGTAGGGACAGTGGATCAATTCTTTGAAAACAGATTTGCCTTCATGGCTTACATTTGGAGAGTGCATCTGAGTAGATCAGTAGGGTGGCAGAGAAGAGCACCAAAAACCTACTCCATATTCTGGAAATGTCAAGTATTAGGAGTCTAATTAGGCATATAAGGCAAGACATCCAAGATTCCAGAAGCTCAATGAGTTTGCTAATTCCTTCTTTTGCATACTTATTGAATTTTTTGTTCACTAAATCACAAGCAATGAACTGGGTACTACAAATTTAATAATAAACAAAGAAGAGAGGTTCCTGCCTTCACTGATTCTTAGTCTAGCAGGATATACAGATAATAAACAAATGCTCAATTAAATATTTATTAACAGTTGTGGTAAGCACTATGTAGGAAAAGTAAATTGTTTTTAGTATAAATTAGATGACCAAATCTAGGATAAAAAACTTTCAAGGAAAAAATGACTTTTCATTGAGTTTTAATAGACGTGTTACAAAGTGATAATTATGGATTTTGGCAATATGTCTATATGTCCCAGACACAGAACTGGTAAGTAAATTGTAGAGCAAAGTACTGACCACACTGGAGAGATATGTAAAGAACCCACATCTAGAATGTTTCCGTCTTGTTGCTTTCTTTCTTTTTTTTTCTTAGTTCAGATGTTTTAATAATTTATAGAAGGCAAATTAGATGTTGATAAGGACAAACAGCAGGCAGATTAAGAATTGAGACAACTTGGAAAAATAAATTGATACTTTTTACTGTCTAATTATGCACTAGAACTTGAGCTTGTGCATCGACCATAGTTGCAATTTATATAAATTAAATTTGTCCTTTAGGCCAAGAAAACAGTTTTAGATGTATATAATAATAATTTTTTAAAGATTTAGATAAGCTAAGACATAGGGTGAGATAAGATTCAGTAGTTCAGTAGCACCAAGGGCTCTCTAAGATCCCAAATCAAAACTTGGGTTCATTATTCTTGCTTTATTCAGAATTTATTATGCAGAAATGAAGGTCAGAATCTGTGAAAATGCTTGACATATTCTTACAGTTAGTACCAGTCTTACTGCTTCTCTCAATTGTGCTTTTTGTTTGTCTATAAACATTTTGCATCCTATGGCATGGATATTTTAAATACATTTTTATATTAATGTAAGCATTCATACAGAACAAAATTCAAATTATGGATAAATGCCTTAATAGATTTTCATAAATGCACTTAAATAACTGCAAGCAAGATCAAAACATAGAATATTGCCAGCATCTCAGAAATTTCCTTTGTGGAGTCAACCTTCACCACCAAAATACATATTACCTTGATTTATATTACCAGAGAATAGTGTTGCCTCTTTTTGAAATACACTTTAATGGGGTCGTATAGTATTTTATCATCTGTGTGTGATTTTTTTTATCCAAAGTTATGTGGTGAGATTCATCTATTTTGTTGTATGAAGTAGTTAAACAACTTTGCTGTATGGTATTTTTACTACGGGTCTTTTGGGTGTTCCAGTTTGGGGTTTTTATAAATCATGTTACTAAAAGCATTCACATACATATCTGTGAGTAAATATGTTTACCCATTTCTGTTAGGTATATATTCAAGAGTGTAATGCTACCTTGTATATTTTGCACATATTTAGCTTTATCGATCTGCCACATTTATACTTCCAATAGCGGTGAATAAGAATTCTAGTTGCTCCCCATCCTCACCAACATTTGACATGGTGTCTTTATCATTTACTAGTACAGTGGATACAAAGTGAAATTTCTTTGTTATTTTAATTGGATTTCCTGGTGACTAATGAGATTCAGCACATTTGTATATGTTTATTGTGCATCTGAATATCCTATCTGGTAAAATGTCTCCACAAGTTTCTTGACCACTTTGTTTTTTAGTTTTCTGTTCTTAACATTTTAGATTCTTTAAAACATTTTTTATTTTAAAGATGCGAGGTACAATTCGGGTTGGGTATACAAATGTTCATTATGCAGGAACCCTTGTTGATGAGGTATGTCTCCCTCCCCTGGGCAGTTTCCCACTACTGCCAATCCCACCCCTGCCCTCCCCTGGCAGTTTCCCACTACTGCCAATAGTTTTCCAATTGTATTACGATAGTTGTTCAAGGTCCATTTATGAGTGAGACCATGTGATACTCAGTTCTTTGTTTCTGTGATAGATAGCTCAGTATTATAGCCTTTAAGTCCATCCAAGTTGCTGTGAAGTTCATAATTTTGTCTTCTTTATGGCTACATAATATTCCATCGTGTATATGTACCACTTTTTTTTATAGTTTTCTTTCAATGGGCAGCACAGAAACAAACAGTCCCATAAAAAAGTGAGCAAAAGATATGAATAGACAGACACTTCTCAAAAAAAGACATATGAGCAGCCAACAGATACATGAAAAAATGCTCAGCCTCATTAGTCATCAAAGAAATGCAAATTAAAACCACACTGAGATACCACCTAACTCCCGTCAGGATGGCCATCATCAATAACTGAATAAACAACAGATGCTGGAGAGGATGTGGCAAAAAGGGAACATTTCTACACTGTGGGAGTGTAAAGTAGTACAGCCTCTGTGGGAAACAGTGTGGCAATTCCTAAAATATCTAAAAATTGACCTTTCATATGACCCCACAATCCCTCTACTAGGAATATACTCGGAGGAACCCAAATCACTCTATGAAAAAGATACTTGCACATGCAAGTTTATTGCAGCACTGTTCACAATAGAAAAAAATGAAACATTTTAGATTTCACTTTAGTTAAAAGTCTTTTCCAAATAAACAAACTCAAAGAGTTCTTCTACATTGTGGCTTGTCTTTTCACTCTTGTAATGGTGTCTTTTGATGAAAGTATGTTTTTTTTGTTTTTTGGGGGTTTTTTGCATTTTAGCATAGTATATATAATTCACTTTTTAATGTCATTTGAGTTATGAAAACATTTCTTTCCCACTTCACATTTATAAAGGTAAATTTCAAAATCATGCTCTAGAATTACTTTATGCTTTATCTTTTATATTTTTATTTACAATACAGACAAAAAATGATTACTTTTTAACAACTTGAAGAGTCAAGTTTCCTTCCCTCTTCTTCACCAAGAATGTCCAACTGACCCAGCTTATTATATTGAAAAGAACACTTTTCAAGATTTATGCAGATATTCTTGGTCTTTTGTGTTTAATATACATTTTAAAATCTACATTTCAATTTACCCCCAAAAATATAGATTCCTGGTATTTTGATTAGGAGGGCATTAATACTATACACTGACTTGTGAAGAACTACCACTTTTACAATATTCACTTCTTTCAGTACATGAAATATATATGCCATCATTTGGGTGGAGCAGAAGTGTTGATTTTAACTTTTATTAAAAATTTTTTTAACAGTAGGTTTTTTTGAAGTACATTGCTTAATTTGCAAAAACTTGGTATTTTTTTGTTTTTTATTATTCATATTTTAATTTAATTGCACTGTGGGTAAAAATATATACCCTATAATTTTAAATCTCTGAAGCTTTTGAAACTTGCTTTATTGTCTAGTATAGTATCAGCTTTGTTAAATGTTCCTTGTGCTCTTGAAAAAAGAAAGCATTCTGTAATTGTTGGACCCAATATTCTTTTCCATAAACTTGATATCAGTTGTTAGTTTTGTTCTTTAAATCTTCTTTACAGATTTTTTTTTTTTTTTTTTTGAGTTGGAGTCTCACTCTGTCGCCCAGACTGGAGTGCAGTGGCCGCTCCCAGCCACCGCAGCCTCGACCTGCTGAGCTCCGGCGATCCTTCCGCCTCAGCCTTCCATGTAGCTGGAACTACAGGCGCGTGCTACCACACCTGGCTGATTTTTTTTAATTTATTGTAGAAATGAGGTCTCGCCTGCCCAGGCGGGTCTCGAACCCACGGGCTCAGGCAATCCACTCACCTCAGCCTCCCAAAGGCGCAGGATTACAGGCTGAGCCACCGAGCCCGGCTTTTTACAGATTTTTAATGTACATGTTTGTTCTATTATGTACTGAAAAAGATATGTTAAAATTATTCACTAGGAATATGAATTTGTCTATTCTTCTTTTTCTTTATTTAGTCTAACTCTTCAGATGTTAGAATATTTATGTAACTTTTAAAATTAGTATTTGCATTGTACATGTATTTTATTTCATAATTTTCTATGTCATATTTCTTAATATTTTCTCTTAGAAGCAACATGTATATCTTTAGTTGATTCTGACAGTCTTCTTGCATTCGTAGTATTATTGCATTTACATTTAATATAATTACTAAAGTACTGTGCTTATTTCTATCATCTACCTGTTTATGTTTTATTGTTTCATTAGCCTTAAGACCACTTTTGTCTTTTTTTTCTTGTCTTTTACATTTACTTCTTTGTACTTCTTTACTCTCTGGAATTGTATCCTCATAAGCCTATGATTTTGATAGTTCTTAACAAAGATTTTTGTTTCCCTAGCTCTGTAACACTGCCAATATCTGGGCTTCTTATTCCTGCTTATTAGCAGCCACTTTCTGCCCTTTTTTTTTTTTTTTTGGCTTCATGGGCAATGTGTCTCAGAATCTTACTAAACGTGTCTCCCTTCTTCTTAAGATTTTAGATCCATAAATTCTGGCTTCCATGGTATCTACTCAATGTCTTCAAATAGATGTCTTTGTTAATATTAATATTTTATAGTTATTATTTCCACATTTTAAAATTATTCCTGTCAGAATGTTTCATCTGCCACAAACTAGTTTCTGATACCCAGAAGTTACCACTCATAGTTCATGACACCAATTATCTATTCTACCTCTAAAGGAAGGACTTTCACACTCTTTCCCCAGATGCACATTGTCCCACAGCTTTCATCTTGCCTGGATGATTTCATATGCCTCAATTTCTATTCCCTATACCTCAGTCCCTGTCTCCTATCTTGAGCCAATGCAATCATTGTTAAGAGCAATGTTTCTGGAGTCAAAATGTTAGGACTCACATCCTGTATCTGATAGAAAAAATAAATGTAATTTTTTCCCATTCTGATAAATGAATTCCTTGTTTTGAATCTGCTATGGTTTGACTATTTGTGTCTCCTTCCCAAAATTTAAATGTTGAAATCCCAACTCCCTAGGTGATAGGATTAGAAAAGTAGGCCAAGGCCAAGCATGGTGGCTCACATCTATAATCTCAGCACTAGAAACTCAAGTGGGAAGATTGCTTAAGACCAGCCTAGACAGACATCATGAGAACTCATGTTTACAAAATCTTAAAAAATAAATAAAATGAAAGAGAATGTGGGGCCCTTTGGGACTGATTAGGTCAGAGGGGGAAGAGCCTTTATGAAGGGTATCAGTGTCCTCAAAAAAAAAAAAAAGGCTTGAGCGACTCCTTGCCCTTCTACTACTGTGAGGACACAAGAATGCTCTGTTTATGAAATAGAAAAAGATCCTAATGGCAAATTAAACTTGAAATTCCAAGCCTTAGGCGGGCTCGGGGGTTCAGCCTGTAATTCCAGCACTCTGGGAGACCGAGGCGAGTGAATTTCCTAAGCCCGTGGATTTGAGACCAGCCCGGACAACTTAGCGAGACCTCCTCTCTACAATAAAATAAAAAACTAGCCGGTTTCAGTAGCATGAGCCTGCAGTTCTGGCTACTTGGAAAGCTGAGGCGGAAGGATTGCTGGAGCCCAGCAGGTCAACACTGAGATGGCCATGAGTTTGCCACTGCATTTCAGCCTGGGTGACAGAGTAAGACTCCAACTCCAAAAAAAGAAAAAAAAGAAAAGAAAAAGAAAAAAATTCCAAGTCTCAAGAATTGTCAGAAATTAACTTATGTGGTTTATAAGCCACTCAGTACATGGTATTTTGTTATATTAATCTGAACAGACTACAGTAGAATGCTTGTGCTAGAATTGCTCAAGAACTTCAAGATGACTTTGACAAAGTCAAAAGTGGATTGTGCTAGCCAAATAGTGTTATTAAGTCAAAAGTGGATTGTGCTAGCCAAATAGCATTATTCTCCTAAAATTAATTCCCTTCATAGAAGATGGCGTTTTGACTTCTCAAGCACATCTCAAAGGTATAAATTTTTGACCCAGGTTTATGTACACCACAGAGTCCTTTTAATTTCCAGAGTTAATGTGTTTTCAACCTTTTTTTCCCCCTGGAGTATTATGTGCTTTATGAAAGGACAGAGTTAACTTTCTTGGACTTATGTACAAATTGGGTTTATGAACACACTCTTTTTTTTTTTTGAGTTGGAGTCTCACTCTGTCACCCAGACTGGAGTGCAGTGGCACACTCCCTGACACTGCAGCCTCGACTTGCTGGGTTCCAGCAATCCTTCCACCTCAGCCTTCCAAGTAGCTGGAACTAAAGGCATGCGCTACCACGCCTGGCTAATTTTTTTGATTTATTGTAGAGATGAGGGCTTGTCAAATTGCCCGGGCAAGTCTCGAACCCACGGGCTCAGGCAATTCACTCATCTCAGCTTCCCAAAGCGCGGCATTACAGGCTGAGCCACTGAGCCTGGCTGAACACACTCTTGGAATGGAACACATGTGTATGTAGGGACTTACTGTATATACACAAAATCTTTTTAGTTTTGTATGAATTTTTATATAAACTATAATATTAAATTTTCCCCCCCCCACAGTTTTGAGGTAGAAATAAGTAGTTCCAAATTAAAGATGAAACACTTAATGTCAGAAATTTGATATTGTCTCTGCAGTTTGAATTTAAGTCTGACCATCTTTTCAAAACATTGCAGTCCTGGAGCCTGGTCATCTAAAAAATTTATATTCAGAAATTTTACCACTCTTTCTTGAATATTGAGAATTTTATTTTGTGGATTACTCACATAATATTAAGGTAACATGTGAATGATCATGAGAACAGGATCAATAACTTCACTGCATATAGTGATCACATAGGATAAGCAGGGAAACCACAATGCATAACCAGGTAGATTGGCTTCAGAGACCTTGATCTTAGTCTCTACTATGAAATCTTCTCTTTGCCCTTGCTCTTTCAGGGCTCCAATGATCTTCTCAACATTCTTCTATTCTCCAGGTCATTACCATTAATCATTACCAAGTTCTCCTTCATCTCAGATCATAAATCACCAAGCAACGTTAGTGTTACTAGGTAATGGCACTGATGAGCTAATTCACACCAAGGTGTGAATGAATAATGATGGTTTCATAAGTTTTCCAATTGAGAGACTTTTTGCTTTTTAAGGTAGGCCACAAACATTTCTCCCATGAAATGTGAAATGTGGAGATTTCTAAGACTATTTCCAAGTAGGTAAAGGGAGAAGTAATTTTGGTCAAGAGACATTTAAGCACTTTTCAAATTGCCTGATTTGCAAAAATTTGGAGAAAATAGACAGAACTGGTATATGGAGGCTAGCAAGAGGGAGGCATAATAAGTCAACCTGTTATGACAGATGATGGTGAGGTATGCTTGGCCCCATAAAGGGAATTCCTGGTTACGCTTCACCCTAGGAAAGATTGCTGCACCTGCTCAGATGCTCTCTAAAGCAGCTGTTTGTCCCATTTTCAAATCATTAACACAGCAGGGCAAGGTTCCTGACATCCCAGATTCAGCCACCTCCCTTGGTCTTGAAGCTCTATTGAAGGGATTTTAGAATCTTTATTCATGCCTTCATAGAATGGTTCATCTCTCTCTGTAAAGGTTTAATACTTCAACCAATTGGAATTTATTTAAAAAAAAAAACTTAGGAAAAATTTTTGAAAAGTACTCTACCTTAACAAGCTTAAAGTTGCAAACATATAGAAAGTTCCTATTATTTCATCAGCACCCTAGTTTCTTCCTTGAAGCTGCTTAAGAGAACCCACTGATGTAAGATTAAACATTATTGATAAACTCATTGGAAATATGGGCAATAGAATTTAGACTCAAAAAGTTATTGGTGGAGATTTGATATTATGGTGAGAAGAACTCAGTGGAATTATGAACTGAGAATTGTACATAAGAAACAAAGCAGAATGATAATGAAATTGTTAGTGGTGAATAAGTACTCTTAATCTCTATTGAAGAGTTTTCTGGCTAAGGATGCTTTGGAAAATGCAACCTAGATTTAAGGACTAAGTGAATCTTTTTGCTTTCTCTTCATTGAATACAAAATTCTTAGTTCTACCACAGCTGATGTTTGTCTAACATCCTAACCTAGCTGCCGGCGTAGCAAGAGTAGACTTGTCCAGAATGGGTCCAAAGACAAAGGCATGTGAACTTGAATAGGTTCGGTATAATCCTCCACTATTAATTGTTGGTCATTAAAATTCTTGGACATTTTAATAAGATAGTAACACTTCCTTGAGTAGAAACTAAGAAAGGATCATAGAATAAAGGTCCTGAAAACATATTTTCTTAATTAAAAAGTCAAATGAAAACACGTTGGAATTTTGTTTCTTTGTTTTCTATTTTAATATATGACATAATTTTTAAAAATTCTCTGACTTTAACAAGGAGAGGTAATCATAGTTAATAGTTAAGTATATAATCAGTTTTTCTACTAGCTTAACAGTCTTATAGGACTTTTCTAACAATTATTTTTCTTTTCTATCACTTAATGTCTCCACCACCTAATGTCTTCCAGTGCTTATTTATTAAGTGAGAAATTATTATATATATTTCATAAGACAATTAAGAGTATTTACTCCATCAATGAACGTAAAATTCTCAACAGTGTCTAGCACATAGTTTGTGGTAAAGACTTAGTGACCTAGCTGGGCTCAGTGGCTCAGCCTGTAATCTTGCGCTTGGGGAGGCTGAGGTGAGTGGATTGCCTGAGCCCACGGGTTCGAGACCCGCCTGGCCAACTTGGGGAGACCTCATCTCTAGAGTACATCAAAATGAGCCGGGTGTGGTAGCACGCGCCTGTAGTTCCAGCTACTTGGAAGCTTGAGGCAGAAGGATCACCGGAGTCCAGCAGGTTGAGGCTGCGGTGGCCGGGAGCGGCCACTACACTCCAGTCTGGGTGACAGAGTGAGACTCCAACTCAAAAAAAAAAAAAAAAAAGACTTAGTGACTTTGTAAACTGTATGTCTCTGGGTGAGTTATTTAGTTTTGGGTCTTTTAGCTTTCTCATATGCACCATGAAGATAAATAATAAGTAGTACACAGAATGAAATAAGATATAATTTTAAAGTGTAGTATAGAGTACACACCAGGCACTCAACTAATAGTAGCTATTATTATTAACACTGCTTGAAACCTGTTTCATGCATGTTAGTACCAATTGTTCTCACCTATTCACCTATATTTACCTGCAGGCTGAGTTGGATTTAGAACAGATAAAACTGTTATGAAAGTTATACATTTAAAAATTAAATTCTTTAAATCAGTCACTTTTGTCTTTTGGAATATGCTGATACAATATTGCTAAATCCTTATTGGTTACAGCAGAGCATAGTAACATAAGGTCTGAAGTCATATGGACTTCAAAGCCAACGCCAGATCTTGCAGTCTGTGTGAACCTAAACAAGATATGAAACCTCGAGGTCTCACATTCCTTGTCTGTAATATATGGATAATATGATCCACCACCTGAAGTTGTTGTAAGGATAAAATGAGTGATATATTTAACTTCTCGGAAAAGTGGTAGGCACACAATAAGCTACTTCCAAATGTTAAGTACTCATATTTCTCTCATTTTATAGATAGTATTTAATGAGTATAATATAGAAGACTATACTTTTATTTTGGTAAAACAGTCAATTCAGCTTTTAAATTGATCTACATTATTTCACACATACTACATTAAAAGCAATCTCTAGTTTGTCAGACATTTTATATCAGTGATGTAAATATAATATTCTTTGTGGGACCCAGGTGGGATCAGAACATTTTTTTATTTCTAATGAACTGCATTACAGTCTGAACTAATTGATCCAAATTCAGTTATACACATTCACATAAGGGCAAGCTGTTATCATCACTCATGCAAAGAAGTAATCCTGCATGAGATATTTGTAAGTTTCAATCTATTTTAATATCTGATTATGCTTACTGCAACAAATACTATGGATAACTTAAAGCATGCTTTCAAAATCGAGCTGACAATCCAAGTACATTTACCTTGAGGAATTCTTGCAAGCCATACTTTTTTAAAGGTGAACAACACATAAACAAGCAAAGATAAATATTCTAAAGCTTTGTGTCAGTTCAGGAGCTGTTCACCATCTTCTGTAAAGGTCCTCTGAAGATATCCTTGGCTTTGCCCAGCTCCCCCAACATTAGCGCTCCCTCTGGCAGCTTTAGGTGTTAAAACCTATGTACTATTTTCTTGATCCTTCTAAGAATTACATTTCCCTACCAGCTTTTAGTTTCCCCAACTCAATCCCATACACTTTCAGTTGGTAATCCTATTCTTCTGAGACTTCTCTCTCATTTGTTGCTTCTTAGTTACTCTGAACTTCCTTCTAAAAGAGATAAATGTTATACCACTCTCTCTCCAGCATTGCTTTCTGTTGATTTAGTTAAGGCTGCCCTGTTTACTTAAATCATACAACTTTGATTCTTAAAGGAGCTAGGTACTCATTCACTTAGAATCCATCTAAGTAAACAATAGAAGAGATTTTTTTAACAGACCTTTAAAAAGGTCTTCTCTTACCAAAATAGACTGAGAAGTCTTGATATAGAATGGGGAGTGCTAATGCTTCCTATAAAACCAGGGTTTATTTTCTGCCCATTGCCTGTTCACTATTTCATTGTTTGTTTCTGTGTATGTAGCAGAGTTTTCACACTGCATGCCCTGACTGCTTCTGCTTGCATAAAACATGATGCTCTACCTTGAACAATGTTGGAATACATTACATAAATTTCCCTTTGATATCCAGCATGTTTTCTACTGTAATAGAATCTGAGCAGGATCTCATCTCCTTTCCTTCAGTGTTCCCGATGTGCTTCATCACAATCCTTCTCTGAGTCCAATAACCATTTCCAAGCCATTAGAAGGGATATGTTTCAGTGGAGGGTGGAGGCAGCTTAGTAGGGCAGAGCCAAAGACAATCTAGCAAGTAGTTACATGATAGCATAAGAAGAGACAGTCTGAAGAATCAGGAAGTTGTACCATCAGCCTTTTTACTCAGAATTCTTGTAAGATGGAGCATTCTGGTTATAACATGACTTGAACCTCCAAACCTTTCTTATTTCAAGCCTAATTGTAACTATTCTTAAAATGTCAAGTTTTCTTTCTGTGGGAGACTTTGCAGTTTACTTCCCATTCAATATCAAATCTCATGTCAACTTTCAACCTCCAATTGAGGCAAACACAACCTCCCTTATAGCTAGGGTTGGTCATTTGCACAGTTAAGGTCAAAAAGATGAAAGGAAACATCTGTTATGAGAATGCCTTGGAAAGATTTTGATTGCCTTATTAAAAAAAGAGAGCTAGAGAGTTTAGAAGGGTAATACCCTTTATCAGCTGAACGTGTCTATGTTTTCAGAATCTACCATACCCATCAGTGACCATGAAAGAAAGACCAAGGTCATCACACAAACAATAGCCCTGATATCATTGAGATGGTGAGTTAATGTCAGCAACTTTTTAACTCCATATGTTTTGCTATGTAATGCAAAATAAAATAATAAAAAGTTCAATTTGCTTAAACCAGGTGCATTATTTGTTTGATATGTTTTATTAATTGCAATGAAATATACTTCTGTTACTACAATGCCTTCCTCAGTTGAGCTAACTTAGAAATATCTCACTTAAGATCTGAAGATTATAGGACTTTGGAGTCATTATCTAATTACCATGACTTGACACAGGACTTGGGATGTCTAAACCAATCACAAGACTCAGTTTCCTGAAAAGACACATAGTAGAAATAGTGTTAGTTCAGACTAGTGTCTGCTTTACTCACTCTTCGTTCGAACTTAGAAAAGCAATTCAGAAATTGGGTTTTCAACTCTTTGAAGTTAAGTTAGGAGTTGGGTTGCATAACTTTCTAGTCCTATAGTTTGACAAATCCATCTCGGCACCTGGAGTGAGCTACAGGATTATAATTCCCAGATGTTCTCGATGGCAATGTAGTATGTGAAATAACTCATTGGTAATGTGGAAATCTGTGTAATTGTGTTGGTGATGCCATTCATTCATGCTATTTGTTTTTCTGAATCTCATATTTTACACCAGCATGAGATCATGAGTAAATCTTATTCTGTTGTCTCTTAGAAAAATTCAGTCTGCAATTGTGCTTTATTTGCAGAGGTTTTTTTTTTTTTTTTTAAATAAATACAATGAGTCAATTTATTACCACATATATGGATTCTATTTTGAGGAATCAATCTACTGGGCAATACTGGGCCAGGACTATTTCTTCCATGAAATTGTCACCTAAAGTAGAGGAGCTGTTACCCATTTAGAGCAAGGCTGTGTTATCAACTCACAACATTGCTTACCAGACCCACTTCACTTGTAGGTTATATGCTTGGCAACTGTAGTTATTTAAATTTTTTAGCCTTAGAATAGAAAATTGCTAAGATCCTTTCTAACTTTAAAATTTAACTCTAAGTAATCTATGTTGTAAGCTAAATATGTTAAATCATTGAAGAATTGGTTTATAGGCTGTAGGAGATGATGTCTTAAGCCCTTTCAAGCTCTAATATCCTGGTACTCTAGACAAGCTAAGTTGTTTCTGAGACTTTGATGTATTACTTGACACATCATTGGGTGAGCTGGCCTTGAGCTGGTCTTAGAAGTCACTAAAGGGAGCAACACTTCACTTGTCACAATTGATCCAGTATGAAAAAAATTGACAGGTTAAAATCAGGGGTTACAGGTATGCCCTTCCTTGCAGTTCTAAATAAACACAATCAGTCTACCCAGTACTAAGCAACTGTTTCTTAAGGCGTGTTTGTAAAGCAAGAACCTCCAATCCATCAGCTCTCAAAGAGCTAATCAATATATTACAATCTGATCTCAGAGTTTTGCCGCTGGGAAGTTTAATTTATTTCAACTCATGACCATGAAAAAATGAGCAGGCAAGGCATTTTGACAAAATAGAAAAAGTGGACGCTGTTGTATCCAGCACCAGTTCCACTTCAATTTTCCACTTTATCTGTAAAAATCACCTTACTAAATGGAATGACCATGAAAACCAATCAGGTGTAGGGTTAGTCTGTAGGCCAAGGTAGGAAGAAAGAGTATATAGATGACAACTGCAAGAGGCATTGTTACCCATAGACCACAGTCCCTGTTAAAACATTTCTTCTAGAGAGGGAATAGGAAGGCTGGGAAAGGGTTTTGCTGTGTAATCGACCAGATAAATTTCTTTTTAACAGCATTTGTATCTGGATATAATCACTTTCCATATCTAGGGCACTTGCCCCTGAAAAATACATTCCCCTGATGTCTGTAAGGGATGGATATCAAGTGCCATTTCCCTTTTAGAGTTTGGCACAGTAATGACATAAACAAATCCCAAGAGAGTATTTCTTATTTTTATGCACCCGAAATAGAATCCAGGTCTATCATATACTGAAAGACAGCATAGCTTTTCGGCTAGCCCCAAGGGAAATATGCAGAGTGGCAGAAATGGAAATATGTTATCCTGGGAACCTTGCTATATTACAGGCAGCATCAGTGGCATATGTTTGCATAAGTGATACATCAGCCCCTACTCTTCTTATGCAGATTCAATAAGCAGCAGTGTCCATTGTCTTTAAATGCAAAGAGATAGGATCTGGAAGACAAAAGATAAGGAGAAAGACTAAAGAAGGTTATTGGGATGGAGGCACTTTTTTTTTTTAAATGGAGACACTTTTAAGCTGGGCTTGTTTGAGTTAGTTTATCCAGAAAGGGAAACCAGAGTGGGAGAAGTGCTCCATAAAAGCTGAGTTATATTGTAGGTAGCCATCTAGAGAAGCAGACCTCATTCCTTGGTGGTATAAAGATGGGGCTGAGGTGGAGAATGGGTGAGATGTTCTGATTGCTTTCTGGGCCCTTATAAGACCACTGTTGTGTCAGTGGAAAGCCACGAAACAAGATGTCCAACTGAAGACTGACGTTAGAACCATGAAAAAACAGCTATATGATTTTTTGAGACCCCCCACCCCAGGATTCAATATAGGGGGAGACTTCAGAGGGATTTCAAAAGCAATAGGTAAAGGAAAAAAGAAACACTAAACTTAAGACAATAAAATATTAGGTCCAGCCACTGCTTTGTCCTCAACTTCCAATGTATTCACTTTTTTGTAGCTGTTTCCTCATCTCTTAAAGTCATTGCACTAACAGTTTTTCAAAGTTCTATCTAACTCAAAAATGTCATGATCCTCATCAGTATATCTCATACAACTCTGCATCTGCATTTCTCTACTTTTTATTAAAGTACCAGCATGCTGAATATATAAATTAATTTTTAGAATGACAGCTGGGTAGGCAATTTCTATTCTATAAATTTAAACCTCTACAATTTTCTTTTGTAAGTCCAAGACATCTATTTTTAGAATCATGATATACAATTGGTAATAGGGTTGATTCATAGCATTTATATTCTTCAAAGGTATTCAACCTCATTCATAAGTTTCCAAAGGTTAGAGCAGCATGACCTGAAAAGATCTCTTTAAGAATGACCTGTTTTAAAACACATTGGTAAAAGGAATAATCTATCTATGGCACTATGTGTGGGCTCTTAAATAAAAATCTATTCACTGTTATTGTATATAGACGTAGGTTCACTACTTATTCAGAGAGAACTCTATTCATTGCAAACTCTCTGACTGATTAGTCTACCATTTTCTAGATAATTAAATTACTATGGAAATTTTATTATGTTGCAATGTAATGCTGTTTTGGCAAAAATAAAATTATACTAAAATTGTACCCCTACAAATTCCATTTAAGCACAAATAAATGACCCTTGTTAGCTCTATCAATTGTTATTAAATAGTGTGTGGTATTTATCACTTCATTCTTAGAAGGGTGGGGACTAACTGGATGTCAAAAAAAGAGTGTGAGCATCCTAAAAGGCAGGAAAAGTCATGTTAAGAAAAAGAAAAGAAAGCTAATGAAACGAGATTGTTACCTACAAGAGGTATTCAAAAGTAATTTATTTCGAGCCTTCATGTATAAGAAAATAAGTAGGAGGAAACATATATGAATAGAATAGGAAATGAAGAAGAGCACTTCAAACCAATTTATAGAACATATACTAAGCAAGGTACTAAGTTTGATGCAATGATTCACAGAGTTGAAAAAAAAAGATATTAAATTTCACTCTTTTTTTTTTCAAAGAGAAGTAAGCATATAAATACAGTAGTTAGGTATATATGCTCTTATTAAGGGGTAGCCTTAAGAGATCTTTGTTTAGAAGTTATAGAGTTTTAGGTGGGATTGACAGTAGTCAATATCTGCCTGGGGCGGGGGCACACTTCATCAACAAGGGTACCTGCACAATGGATATTTGTAGTCCTCACCCTAAATTGTACCCCACAATTTTAAAATAAAAATTAAAAGAGGAGAAAAAAAAGAAGTTATAGAGTTTTATTTTAAAACTACAGGTAAAACAAAACACTTGTGATAACCCAGATATTATCTGTTGACACCATATTCACTCTGGGTCCAAGATTCTGTGTCCAATTGTAGCAAATATTTATTAGAAGCAGAGAAACAACTCATTGTTAGTGATAGAACCTGGGCTTAAGTTACCCCTCTTTTTTTCTTATTATCTATGCCAGCTGCAGGGAGAGTCTTGTTAGATCCGTATGCCACTGATAATGTGCCACCACTGGGAAGATTTTCATAGTAAGTTACCCCAGATGTATTTATCCTCTTTTATGCGCAGACTAAATAGGTTATATTGATCCCTTGGAAACTTAAGTTGTGGGCAGGACAAACCGCACGTACTCCTTCAGCATACCTCAGAGAGAATCACCTGGTCCTATTGTGGAGTAGTCAAATGTTTTGCCTGCTCTTCCTATGCCAGGCCCAGATAGTCCCACCCCCTGCTTAACTCTCTTCTAAGGGAAAAAGTGTTGCTTTTTCGGCTTAGTGTGAACCCAGGAACCCAGGACCATACACTGGACTATGTCTTAGAAGGCGTTTTTTGTTTGTTTTGTTTTGTTTGTTTTGTTCTCCCTAAAATGAAAAATCACAGTTTTCTAATATTGCATTTCTGTTTCTGGTCAGCCCCCAGGGAAGATTGCTCACCTCACAGCTTTCCCTTTCATGTCAAGGAACTGGTTGTATAAGTGGATTAAGAGGTTTTCTCTTCCCATGGGCATGAACTAGCATGGCATTTCTAAAATTGAGTAGGCTCTGATTTGATCTTACACTAAACCAGTTAAGAATTATTGGGAAGCCGGGCTCAGTGGCTCAGCCTGTAATCCCGTGCTTTGGGAGGCTGAGGTGGGTGGATTGCCTGAGCCCGCGGGTTCAAGACCCGCCTGGGCAACTTGGCGAGACCCCATCTCTACAATAAATCAAAAATCAACTGGGCATGATAGCGCGTGCCTGTAGTTCCAGCTGCTTGGAAGGCTAAGGTGGAAGGATCGCCGGAGCCCAGCAGGTCGAGGCTGCCGTGGCCGGGAGCGGCCACTGCACTCCAGTCTGGGCGACAGAGTGAGACTCCAACTCAAAAAAAAAAAAAAAATTATTGGGCACCTGTTGAGCTATTAATAAAGCAATTTTTATTTACATTCCTATTGTCTCTTCTATGTAGTATCTTCCAGAACCCTTCAGGCAGTATTGACTAATAAGGTACGGCTTGAAATTTCTGAATTCCTGATCATAATTTCATTATTTTTTTGAATCTTATTCACGCATTTTTCCTCAGAGAACAAAGCTGGAACACTGTGATAAGTCTTACAAGAGTACAAAAAAAATTCTGCAGAAAATGGGGGTGATACATTAATTCAAATTGGAAGCATCTGCGTTGAAATAGTTTGTAAATATACCAGATGAAGTTTATCTATTATCTAGGTTGTTGGGGCGCAGAAAACAATACTTCAGAACAAAGGTCTAAGAAGCAGCTTTTCAAGTACAACTTTCTCTCTGGCCTTCTTCGGCCCTCCTGACCCTGGTTTCCTATTTTTCCCTGAAGCAAAGCCATAAGATCTAGAATCCCTTTACCACAAGGCAGGGGTTATAGAAACAGAACACCAAAGCCAGCAATAAAACCTAAAATTATTGCTTTAACTTTCCCCCCACCTTCTGTGTAAAAGCTGACCATGAAGAAATTATCTGACTTCCTCGGTTTGACTGTGAGTCACAAGACTTCTCACCAGAGGGGTGGTCTGAAGACAAAATGACACACAGAGAAGCCAAGAAGAATGTAAACAGATCAGCCTTGCTGGGTTTTCCCCACTCAGTCTATTAGTATTGCATCATATCTTCCTGTTCAATCACATTTCTACATGACTGTTCATGCTTCGTTGATCCTAAGTACAAAGGTGAACAGTTTCCCCTGTACTTTGAGTCCTCATTCTGAAGGATCCTGTGTCACATAAAGCTATGGTCAAATAAATTTATATACTTTTTCTCATATTAACAAGCCCTTTGTCAGTTGATTTTCAGTGAGTCTTCAGAAGGTGAAGGCGAAGTTTTCCCCTGGACCCTACAAGGTCTTCTAAGTTTGTGGCATAATCCCTAAAAGGATTTTCTAAATCCCTTAATATAATCTTTACAACTACAATACAGTTTGTACTTCACTCTAATATTACCTTTACTAACATGCTCAGTACTAATATTTTTACTAGCTAAAAATGTTCAGAACTATTAAGTAGGCATTATTCCTAGATTATGTTAATTAACACTTAAAACAGTGCATCAGGTAGGTATTTATTATAATGTGAATTCGAAGCTTAGGAAAAGTGTTCATGGTCACATAGACACTGTATTAGTTATCCATTGCTGCTGCACAGCCAATCAACTCAAATTCAGTAGCAAATAACAAGAACATTTATTATTATTTCCATGGCATTGGCAATTGACTGGACTCAATTAGGTGGTTTGCTGTTGGGTTTTGTATGTAGTTTATGTTAGACAGTGGCTGAGGTTGTAATCATTTTTAAGTTTTCTTCACTTCCATATTAGGCCTCTGATCTAAGAAGATTCAATAAGCTGAGCACTGGAACAGATGGGACTCTTAGGAAAGTTCTCTGTAGTTTTATGTGATCTCTCCAATATGGTAGCTCCAGGATATTCATAATTTCTACATGAGGCTCAGGACTCCAGTGATGCATGCCCTTGGAGACAGTTGGGTGGAAACTGTATCTCCTTCTATGATCCAGCCTCAGAAGTCACACAGTGTCACTTTCATCATATTCTATTGATTAGAAGTGAGTCATTAATGTCAGCCCATTTTCAAGGGAAACATTTGACTCAACCACTTGATGAAAGAAAAGTCAAAGAATAAGTGCTAAAAATTTTTTTTGAATTTAGATTTTCCTGACTCAGCTTCTGTTCTCAGCCCTATTGGCTATACTTCTGCAAGTTACTCCAAAGATTCTTTAAAGAACACTTGTCAATTTAACCTGTACAGTCACACACCCAACTGAAGGTGGAGGTCTAGTGAAAATGATCACTTACAGTCTCTGCATCTCTGACAAGAATGTTCAATGCATGTTTTAAAATTTAAGACTCTTCAGAAATTGCAGTTTTGATGAAAGTTTTAAGAAGGTTTCAATAGGAAGATGCACTGTCTTTGTCTGAAAAAAATCTACTAATTTCTTAATACTTTCCTGGGTTTGGTTTTGATTAATATTTCTCCCTCTCTTGCTTGCTTGCTTGCACGCTCTCTCTCATGCACAAGTGCATGCTCTCATTCTCACGCTCTCACACTCTCTATTTCTATTTCTTCTCCTTTTTGTCACATATAATTTGCAACACATCTGTATGGTTTTCACCTTCCTGACAAGGCATATATTCAACACAACTGAAATTAATTTTTTATGTAAAATTCTCCCAATGGACGTGATTTTTAAAATTCATGATATATTGCCTTAACACCATTCCTTCTGACAACAAATCTTCTAATTCTATCAAAAAAGTAATCAAGTCTTCCTTGAATGATTTATTCTCTATAGAGTCAGACTGCTTGTGGCTCATGGTTCTGTGATCTTTGAGGCACTAGAAGCTTTTCTGACTCTTTAAATTTGTTATGGTACTTTGCTGAACCATGAATTTCTATGAAAGATTGAGAAGGTGATTGAATTTCTTTCCCATTTGGAATTTCCCAGCTGTCCTAGTCTGCATTTGTATACATTTTCAGAGGCCTGTATCACAATTTCCAAATTGTGATACAATCATAAGTATATGAAAATAAAACAACACAAAAAACACCAAAATTATATATATTCATTCATTTTCCCTCTTTCTATAAGAATTAATAACCCGGATAATTTCTCACCTTTTCTAATAACCACAAATGCCTTCATCTATTGCTAACTATACACTGACATTGTGTTGAAATCTCAAGACTCTGCTACAATCTTGCCCTAATTTCTTGTGAAGACTTCACAACATGTTCCATAATGCCTGTGTGCCAGGTGTGGGAAATTCATGTTGAAACCAAGATCCTTGGCTCTGGGTAAACTCCTTCAAGCCACTTAATCTTTTTGAACATTAATTGCTACATCTGCGAAATGGGGGAAATAATTTTTCAAAGTCTGACTTACAGGGGTTTTTTAATGTTATTTATTTATTTTTTCTTCTTCAGCTAAGACAATCTTTCTTTGATTATTTTTTTGATTGATTATTTTTTTGAAGAGGGCTATGTCGAATGAACCAATACCATGTTTCTTACTTTTTGTTAAACCATTTAACTTATTGACTGAAAATAAGATTCTCCTACATTCTGTGAATCTAATTTTAACATGCAAAATACATTAAATATCATGTCATAAAGATGATCTGTTTGTGTGTGTGTGTGTCTGTGTGTTTAACTCTACTCTACTTTTTAAGCAGTAGTTAATGAGCAAGCTTTACCTTCCTGATCATAGATTTATAGCTATTCCTAGTCCTCCTCAGAATACTTAACATTGTCTGTACTCACCACATAAAATCTCAAGAATTCTTGATTTGTCTTGTTTATGTTTTTCCTGAAAGGTAAGACTCATCTCCCATATCGATTGTAAACTTTTTGAAAAGAGAACACATCTCTATTCTCATCACTTCTAGTGCCAACTAGGTACTGAATAAAGCATTCTTCTTCAGCAAACTGTTCTAGTTTTTTTTAAGTATTCATTAGTCATAGTTTTTTTTCCTATACACTCCCATATTCAGTCTTACCTGTCTGAGTTGTCTATCCTATCAGATTTGTAGATAGACAACCTGTATCTCTGCAAAGACCAATTTTCATAACACCTACAGAATGGATAATTAGAGTATATGTCTAGAATCAACCCAGAGCACACTAACACCTGAGTAGTTTGTGCATGAAGAAGAAATAATACTCAACATATTTAGCAGATGGGAACTTCACATGCACTGATGGCTTTGAAAAAAACATAGTTCCATAAAAACACAATGCAGTTGTTAGTTTACATGGCCTTCATTCATTTTTCAAAGATTAAAGTATTTAGTCAACCATTTTCATATACTACCTTACACAGTACAGATTATTTCGTGTATTTCACAAATTACATTTCCTTGACAAAACTAAGAACAGGGACTATATTTTGCATTCTTTCGGGATCATTCCAACAGATTACAAAAGAAAATTTCAATCCATTGATAAGATATAGATGGTTTTCAAATGACTATCAAATTAACTTTAAAACAAGTGTAAATGGTCATTTTAACAGCTTTTTCATTTATAAAGTGTTGTTCATTTTTAGAATGGTTTATTTGATTGTGGTTTTTTTTTCCACAATCAAGCAAATCCAGTGAAGTCAACAGAGATCTGTAATGTGGCTTAAGAAAACCAAGTCATAAACAAGAAGAATAGGTTAAAACAATTAGTAGAGCTAGAAGTGAAAAAGCCAGGGAACACATTCTAGCAGTGTAGAAAGTAACTCACATTTAATAAGCATATATTTCATGCCAAATAATTTTGGATAAACTCTAATATATGCAATCTTATTTGTCTCGTTATTCAGGCTTACATGAACATTCTTTACCTAGTCTATTCAGAAACCTATGCTGTTTCTTCCTAATACCAGTGCCCACCAAAAAGTGGATATGACAATTATTCCTAGTCATAGATTATTAACAGCAAAAACATTGTAAACATTTTTAAAAATTGGAAGTTTTCCTCAATATAAATAAGAGGGTCACCATAAAAGTGGGACTTGTAATGGCTTAGTAATGAGAACTTGTCCAGTTTGAACTACATTTCCCAGAATCCCCTTCCCTCAATGTTTTAGGTTAGAATGTGCCACAAAAGCCATTGACAACTGAGATTTGAAGACCAGAAGTGAAGTAGTAGTCATTTAGTTTTTTTTGCTCTGACAACAATCTGAGCAAGTACTTGGTAGCTCTCTCATGTTGCTTATCTGTTAGTTTACCTCTTTGGCATGAGGTCATAGCCAGGACTACAACTTTTTCTAGATGCTCCTTCAGCTTCTCTCACTTCTGGGTCAGGTATGTGTTTTGCTCTGTGATAAGGGGCAACAGCTTCTCCAGCAGGACCACACTGTTTGGAAGCAGTGAGAACTGACCTGGGTTTCAGACTATTCTTCTAGATTCCATCTCGTGTTCAAAGATTTCAACTTTCCCTTGCCCTTTTCACTTTATAATTATTTTATCTTCCTGAGACAATAGCTTTAGAGACTCTGTTTAACCAGTCCCATAGTTGAGCAAAGTCAAATCCCTATAACAAATATATCCATATGGTTCTGCTTCTTTGATTAAACCCTGTGCTTAATACATAATTGGCACCAAGAGAGATTCTAGGGAAATGGTATCTTAAGAATGGGTTTTCATACCCTTATGGAAATTGGAACTGGCATCCAATTCCTGAACAAAATCCAAAACCCACAGGTCATAAGACAGAAAATAGACAAGTGGGACCTTATTAAACTGACAAGCTTCTGCAAAGCCAAAGAAACCGTCAAGAGAGCAGGGAGACAGCCTACAGACTGGGAAAAAGTTTGCCAACACCAGGTCTGACAAGGTTAACATCTTGGATTTACAAGGAACTCAAACGTGCTGAAAAGAAAAAAACAAACAACCCCATTATAAAATGGGCAAAAGATATGAACAGACACTTCACAAAGGAAGACATCCGAGCAGCCAACAGACACATGAAAATATGTTCAACCTCACTAATCATCAGGGAGATGCAAATCAAAACCACACTGAGATACCACCTAACTCCAGTCAGAATGGCAATTATCAACAACTCAAAAAATAACAGCTGCTGGAGAGGGTTTGGCGAAAAGGGAACACTTCTACACTGTTGGTGGGAGTGTAAACTAGTGCAACCTCTGTGGAAAGCAATGTGGTGATTCCTAAAATCTCTAAATATCAACCTCCCATATGACCCCACAATCCCCCTACTGGGAATATACCCTAAAGAACTCAAATCACTCTATAAAAAAGATACCTGCACACGTATGTTTATCGCAGCGTTGTTGTTCACAATAGCAAGAACCTGGAAACAACCATGCTGCCCATCAAAAGAGGACTGGATTTAAAAAATGTGGCACATATACACAATGGAATACTACGCAGCCATAAAAAAGAACAAAATCATGAATTTCGCAGCAACCTGGATGGAACTAGAGTCTATAATGCTGAGTGACCTCTCACAGAACCAAAGAACTGAGTATCACATGTTCTCACTCATATAATGGACCTTGAGCATCCAATGTAATACTATAAGAAAATGACTGACAGTAGTGGGAAACTTTGGGGGGGAGATGGGATTGATGGTAGCAAATATCTGTCTGGGGATGGGGAATACCTCTTATCAACAAGGGTGCCTGAACAAAACGTATTTGTATACCTAACCCTTAACTGTACCCCACAATATCATAATAAAAAATATTGATTATAAAAAAAAAGAATGGATTTTCTGGGCTGGTTTTTGATTATCTGGTGGTGTGTTTTGATCTGATTAGATTTAAAGGTTCTAATCACTCTTCTTTCCAGTTGGTTAAGAAAACCCTAGTAATTCTTATCATGCAGTGGTGAAAGTATTATGCAAATTATCACCTGCAGATATCTATAATCAAATGCTTATAGAAATCAAGGTTCTGAGTGACTAAGTTTGTGATGCCAGAGAATAGTTTAGTCAAATTAAGCAAATGATGGTTGGTTGCATATAACTATATTAAAAACTTGGTTGTGGTGGGGGGAGAAAGAGAAATAAAAATCTTTAATATCCAGCTGAGGTCCACATAACAGATCTGAACTTGTCTATTTCTGTTCTAAGGGAAGAAAAAAAGAAAAACTTTACTTTTTGTGACCACAGAGTTGGAATTACAAAGATCCATACCTAAAAACTTATCCTGAAGAGGGATAAATTACAATGTAGATTGAATTCCCGATCCCCAGGAAGTCTCTACTACTAGAATTGGGTTTTAATTGGAAAGGAATATGACTCTGATATTTGCAATGGGGCATATGGGCATATTTCAATAAAGCTAGGAGTTTTGAACTCCTAAATACTGTGGAGGCTTCTTTGAAGCAGCCATAATGGTCTTCAAAAGACTGTTGATTCTACTCGGGAAATATTCCCACCACTTTACCTTGTTTCTAAATCTATAAATACACTCAAGTTCCAACAGTCTCAGAGAATTAAAAACAAAGTATGATTCACAAGCAGGTATGATGCACAATAAATTGATTTTGTCAACAGTGATGCCATTGACCTGAAAGATAACACTACGCCTGCCTGCTCTCACATCAATTAATCAACAAGCAAAGTATGAGGTAACTGTAGTATCTAGGGTGATTGGTAGTGACTATCAAGGAGAAATTGAACAGTTGCCATACAATGAGGGTAAGAAGGAATATGCTTGGATTGCAGGAGAACTCCTGAGTCAACTCTTAGTATGCCCATGTTTGTGACTAAACTAAAAAAAAGTTACAAGAACCCAATTCAGGAAGAACTGCTAGTGGCCCGGACCCTTCAGGAATAAAGGTATGGATCACTCAACTAGTCAGGGATACACAAAAAATTGCAGTGTTTCTTCAGTTTAAAATATGGAATGGGTGGGGAAATGATTGATATAAATACTACATATGATCATATAACCAGTTACAAAGGTGAGGACTATAACAGTTATGAATATTATTTTATTTTGATATGAATATGTATATATATGTGTGTGTATTTATAATATATTTATTTTTTTCTTTTTCCATTACTCTTCCATGTAAGAGAAGATATATCTAACTTTTTAAGTCATATGATATCAAAGGGAGACTAGAAATCTGCTAGAAGAATGATGACTATCATCCCCAGATTATAAGGGTACATTGCGTCGTCTTTTGGAGCAATGGTTTATGTAGGTTAACACAGAGGATGGTTGTCTAATATTAGGCAGAAACCTGACTTTATAAATTTTCTGATGTGACATAGAGGGACTACAGTAGGTTTGTGATATGTCAACTTGGCCAAGCAGAACTTTTTTCCAAAATTTTGTTCTTAGTATGTTTCCATTTAAAGTAGGACAAAAGAGATGTTTTTAGACAATGTTTCAAGGGCAGAAGTGGAGTAGCAGTCATTTTATTTTTGACAGTTGGAAAGCTGGGGCAGGTGCTTCTTTGCTTCGCACACTGGTTGATACACGCCTTCTAATTAACTTTTAGCTAGATCCTGTTGTTTCCATGTTTCTTGTATAATACTTCTTTGGTAATAGTAATAATATTATATCTGACTAATATTAATTAATATTGATATGATTATTCTCTCAGTAAAATTCTGCAGCACGGAGACAATTTTAGCTGTCTAAGGACTCAATATATAAAGAAGAAATCATAAATCTAAAATTCACTGCACAAAGGAAGTGTTCAATAGCGATAGCTATCATTATTACAAATAATAAACATTAGTATTTGTCTAGCAATTAACATTTTAAAAAGGCTAATACCATGTTTTTCCTTTTTAACTTGCATGAAATCTGTGTGGATAAGTAAGCACTATTAGTAAGATTATTATTATTGTTATTTACCTCATTTCACAGCCACCTATAAAAATATCAAATATATATAAGTTCTTACATGATTTGTGGCAAAGGGTCATTTGACTTTTAAACAAAGAGGCTGAACTTTTAAATTCAAACTCATGTGGAAAATTCTGCCTGCATTAGATGCAAATTCCTTGTTTGTTCCGATGCCGGAAAATATCGAAAGCAGAAACAAATGTGTTGATTCTCTCTCCCCCAACTGCCTTGCATTCTAACGCTTTCTGCTTTGATGCGCTGTTCCCGATCATATTTGATATAGCTGCGCAACATCTTTTTTATGTCAAGGTTTTGCTTCAAACACTCCATTGCCAGTTTGACTTGTCAAAAGTTGGAGGGAGCACGCTTTAAGCATTCAGCAAGCATTCTTCTGAAAAGAAAACCACTATTTCTAATGAGCATTTGAGAGTGCAGTGGATTGCAGAAACTGTTTTCTAAGATCTGTCACAAATGATTTAGTTTTATTAGTTTTAATGGCCCTCAGCTACAAGGATGGAATATAAGTGAAAATTAAGATATTATTCATGAAATAAAATTAGATTTCAATCAGAGAGGGTGTTTTCCTCCTCATCTCTTCCTATTTACTTATTTAATTAATTAACTGATTAATTAATTTTGGGGGGCAGATGATTCTGGTTAAAAGAAAATCACTGTGAGAAATGAGAACACAGGGATGTTCTTCCATGAGAACAAAGCTTTTCTTATATTGAGAGATTCTTTGTTAATTGTATATAAACCAGTTGATTTGCCAAGCTCATAGGCAGGATGGCAGAGAAAGGGGCCAATGTGTTAGGTTGGAATTTTTTTTCTGGGTAGGAACAAGGAGCGAATATTTTTATTCATAACTGAAGGTTTGTCTTCCATGCTAGTAAGCACAGAAACAGCCATGAAGCCCATATATTGCCATCCATTCACAATGCCTTCTGCTTACTGCTCCTTTACACTGTGACTTTTCTTTAATATTTTATTTCTCCTTTTGATTGTTCATCATTCACTGAAAAATATGGTCATCCAAAAACAGGTGTATATATTTTATTCTTCATAAACAATGTAAGTGTATTTCTTAAAAAGTGAAATGGTTTGGGCAGTCTATCTTCACTGCTCATGTGTGTGTATCGTGTGTTGTTGTATGGTGATGGATGAGGATTGTAAGATTTCTGTTGTTGCCGGGCTCGGTGGCTCAGCCTGTAATCCCGCGCTTCGAGAGACCGAGGTGAGTGGATTGCCTGAGCCCGCAGGTTCAAGACCCGCCTGGGCAACTTGGCGAGACCTCGTCTCTACAATAAATCAAAAAATTAGCCGGGCGTGGTAGCACGTGCCTGTAGTTCCAGCTACTTGGAAGGCTGAGGCGGAAGGATCGCTGGAGCCCAGCAGGTCGAGGCTTCGGTGGCCGGGAGCGGCCCTGCACTCCAGTCTGGGCAACAGAGTGAGACTCCAACTCAAAAAAAAAAAAGAAAAGATTTCTGTTGTGCTAACTGTATGCTAGCATTTCTCCAACCTCTATGCCAAAGCAACGTTGTGGCTCAAAAGAGAGCCAAAAAGAATATGAAACAGAAACCCTGGAGCTTGTACTGCCTCTATTGTTTATTCAGTTTTTATAACCTTGGGCAAGCCATTTCCATTCCCTGTCACAGACTTCCCTCATTTGCAAAGTATGAATCTTGGAAAAAAACAAGTTAAAACTTCTGAAATTAACAAATAAAAAGAACAAGGTCTTTACATTCATGGAGGTTGCAATCAAATGTATGAAGATAACAGTTAAGCAGTAAATATAACACAAAATTAAATTGTATTGTATGTTAGAAGGTAACAATTATTATAATAGATTGCCAGGGCTGCTGTAACAAAGTGCCACAGACTAACTTAAATGATAGAAATTTATTGTCTCACAGTTATAGAAATTAGAAGTCTGAAATCAAAGTGTCAGTAGGATTAGTTCCTTTTGAGAATTCTCTACCTGGCTTGTGGATGACGACCTTCATTTAGTGTTCTCACAGCATCTAATCCCTTCTCATAAGGTCACTAGTTATATTGAACTATGGTCTATTCCAATGACCTTTTCTTATTTATTTTAAAACCCTATCTTTAAATACAGTCACATTTTGAGGTATTGGGTATCAGGGCTTTAACATGTGAATATTTTTTTGGGGGGGATAATTCATTCCATGATAAATATGAGGAAAAAGTCTATAATTAGAATAGAGAGTACAGTATTAATGAGATATTGATTTTAGGTTTGACTGATATGATGGCATTTGCGCAATCTGTGAAGGAGCAGAGTTAGTGCACGTTGTATATGGATATCTGACAAGAGTGTGATTTACCAGGGGGAAGAGTGAATCTGAAGGTAATAAATTAGTAAGGACCAGGGATATCCAAGGATCAGTGTCTGCAAGAAAGAGTGGTAATATGACCAGGAACATAGTAGTGGTGTTATATCTTTGAAAACCTTGTGGGCGATTAAAAAGAATTGGGCCGTTTTTCTGAGAGAATTCACAAGCATCTGATCAATCTCACCCTTTCACATGCTCACTCAGTCTTCTGCTTAGGGAATAGGCTATAGGTCAGTTTTTTCAACCTAGACACCATTAACATTTGGGTACAAAAAATTCTTTTTTGTCGAAGCCCGCTTTGTGTATTGTAGACTTTTTAACGACATCCCTGGCCTTTACATGCTAGATGCCCATAGTCTCCTCTCTGCCAGTTATAACAACCAAAAATGCCTCAAAACATCACAGTGTATCCACTTGGAGAGGATGAAATACCTTCAGCTGAGAACCACTGTTGTTAGGTGGAGCAGAGGAAAAGCTAAGAGACTATAAGTGAAAGTAATTGTAGTAATCCTGGCTAGAAATAACAACTTGAATCATAATAGTAGTATTCTGGATATTTTGAAGGTAGAGTTAACCAATTTTGGAGGCAGCCAATGAACTGGATATATGGTATGAGAGAAGATTTGAAATAGGGTTCTAAGGTTTATGCTCTATGCAACAAGAATAATTGATTTCAGTGTGGCGATTCCTAAAAGCTCTAAAAATCAACCTTCCATATGAGCCCGCAATCCCCCTACTGGTAATATACCCGGAAGAACTCAAACCACTCTATAAAAAAGATACCTGCACATATATGTTTATCGCAGCATTGTTCACAATAGCAAGAACCTGGAATCAACCATGTTGCCCATCAAAAGAGGACTGGATTTAAAAAATGTGGTACATATACACAATGGAATATTACACAGCCATAAAAAAGAGCAAAATCATGAATTTTGCAGCAACCTGGATGGAATTGGAGTTTATAATATTGAGTGATCTCTCACAGAAACAAAGGTCTGAGTATCACATGTTCTCACTCATAAGTGGACCTTGAATAACTGTCGTAATACTATTAGAAAATTGTTGACAGTGGCGGGAAACTATGGGGGGCAGAAAGGGGAAGGAAGGTGGGATTAACGGTAGTCGATATCTGTCTGAGGATGGGGGAGGCACACCTCATCAACAAGGATACCTACACAATGCGTATTTGTATACCTACCCTTAACTGTACCCCACAATTTTAAAATAAAAATATATTAAAAAAAAAAACAAAGAGCGAAGTCTGTGAGTAGAGCAGGCTTAGAGAGGAACAAAGACTTTTATGCAAGGTAACAGGAGGGAAGGCTACATATATGGATAATGACATTGATATGTGAGTAGATGAAGTATGCAAGTTTGTGAAAATGTCTTCTAATTTATTTTTTCCTATGAAGTGGCAGGCAAGATTATCATTGCCTGAAAATTAGAATGGAACAGGAGGTACTAGAGGATTTAGGTTAAAAACGAAAGAGTGAAGTAGAATTCTAGGACAGTATATGATTTTTTTATGGAGAATTGTCAGTGTAACTCTAAAGACATAGATTTCAATACCTCCCTCATAAGTATTGAGTGTTACTACTTTTCATGATGTGTCTTTATATATTCCCGTGAATATTTTGCCAATAAACTCAGAGTCAGTATGCTTTTGGATTTATCTGCCTTCCATTGTTCTGAGACTTTCTTTTGCAATAACCAACCAAAATAACCTCTTTCCTCTGGAAATATATTTGCTTTCTTAAGAAGAATTGGTGGTAAGATTAGGGCAAAACTGCGTTAGGTTATTATCCTTACCTCACGAGGGTTTATCATTTAGAACAATCTCTAAAACATAAGTCATTAACTGGAGAATTATGTTGTTTTTCAAAATATCTGTCCTTACATTGGAAACAGAACTAACTGCATTCAAGTCACTCATGTCAGTGCCCACTCAAGGCCTCATGTAGCTCCCATTGCTGTTGATTAGAAAGAATTAGTTATTCCATAAGATACTTTTGAATATGCTTCCTGATCCTAATATGCCTGTGCCATTGGAATATCATTCTTCAAGCACAGAAAAACACACAAGTTATTGAAGCTTTTGTTGATACTGGTCCTCTGGTCTAGAGACCTACCATGATGAACACCCTCTCCTTTGGTTACAATTCCACCCCACACTGGCCTACTTGCTGCTTTGCAGTCACACTGAACTTTTTCCCACCTTCATTCTTTTGCACAATATTATTTTTTAAAAGAGGCATTTGTTTAAAAACTCTTACATATCAGTTCCTTTGATAGTGTCAGAAACTGTCAAAAGTTTATTATAAATATTAATTTACTTAATCTTCACAGCAGAGTGATGTTTTAGGTATTATTATTATTCCCACTGTACAGATAAGGAAACTGAGACACCCTAAAATTGAATAACTTGCCTAATGTGACACAGTTTAAGAGATATTATTGATATCCCACCAATATTCCCTTTGATGACCCAAATTTCAGCTTTATTTACATTGGAATCTCTTTGCCTGAAGGTTTTCCTTGGTTATAGGAACTTCACCCAGGTTCACAGCAGATTATAATGTCCAAGAATAAACATATTCACTATGCAAACACACTCAATTATACATTTGGTGATTGCCCAGATTCCTTGTTCCTCAGACATTCTACACTGGTTGCTGGAGTTCTCCAGTAATGTTAAGCTTCATTTACTCACATTAGTAACTGATTTGAGAGCCCACCAGTTATTAGCTGTCTTTGCTTCACTGTCTCACTTTCCTATCTCTCGACTAGTCATTCTTCTGATTACTTTCCAAATAAATCACTTGCACTCTGGTCCTTATTTCAGTGGGAACTCAAACTAAGACTATTAAGTTGCAGAGTCAAGATTTTAATTACAAACAGTTCAGTTGAAGGGCCTGCTTCTTTTCTAGAAGCAAATAGATTCTCTGCTTTTCAGGAAATTATATCCCTGAAAAAACAACAATCCTGACTTTAATTCCTTGAATCCTCAAACTTTTCTGAACAGGATCTGACTGTGAAAGCTGCCAGCCTCCTAAAAACACACATTTCCATATACCTACTCACATATGGACATGGAACTCAAAATTCAAAGGACCCCCAGAGAGTGGGACTGGAGCAATAGGAATAATAGACAAAAGAGATACCCCAGAGAACAAAACTAAAATCTAGTCAAGTAATTTCCTCCTTTGACAGAGCAGAACCTCTTCACAATTCTGACTCGCAAGATGTTATTGCTATGACTGACTACAGTGTATTTTCTATTCTTCTTTCTGGCTCTTATCTTCTTGTTTCACCATTATATGTTAATTATGTGTGTGTGTATGTATGTGTGTGTATGTCTGAGATAGTGGTGGTGCTACCAACTGCAGTTCCTTAGTCTATCATGTAATGAAATTGACACAAGGCCAAACAGATTCCCGACAAGATTTTATTGGGGGCTTGCACAAGGGAGACAGATCAGGAGGAGGAGTTCTCCAGCTGACTAAAGGCCAGTCAGGACCTTTTGTTACATAAGGGAAGAGGTATAACATCAAAGGAAAGATATGTTAGCATGATTAAGAAGGAATTTAGTGTAGATACATACTTTTTCATATGTCACCTGGGTTAGTGATTTTAGTATTATAATGAAGCAAAGGTTACAATTGGATATTCTCTGGTCTTTGTGAACATGTGGGACAAGGGGAGTCATGGGGCTATTGTCCCAAGCAAGATTTATGGTAAAACATTGTCTATCTTAACAGGTTTTTCGAGCTTGTGGTCTATAAGATGGCTCCAGCTGGAGTGTGGTTGCAAAGCCTGTTGATTAAAATATGTGAGATAAACCCAGCCCTACCCCTGTTCTGTCTTCGTAGTTGTGGTGGGCAGGGACAGATTTCCTTTAGTTTGTGGGTCCCTAGACAATGAAGAGTCATCTCTTGATACAACAGAGAGAAATGTATGTCATCAAGATATCTTTGACTTTGAACTAGATACTCTATGTAGAACATTGAGTTATTATCCTTGAAGAAGATGTGAGTATAAATGTGAATGTGAGAAGGAAGGGTCATGTAGATATTTGTTGGGCAAGAGAGTAAATTCTCAGAAGATGGCTTACTGCCTATCCAAATTCCATGGTTTCTTTCTATTGTGTGGAATTCCTAATGGATGAGGCTATCCAGAAACTATATTTTCCATTTGCTGATACATCTATGTTAGTCAAATTATCTGTTACTGCCAGTAAAATGTGAGCAGAAGTGACATATGTAACTCTAGCCAGGGAATTTAAGAAGCAAATGTGCTTCCTCTTCTTCTTCTTTTTCTTTCAATTTTCTGAAATTAGCAATTCCTGAGGCCCTGAGGCATGCTGTAATCAAAAGATAGAAGGAGGTTTGATCCTTGAATTAACACATGGAAGATAGCTACCCAAGAATAACCATATTAGACTATTATTTGAGACAGAAATGAGTTTCTATTCTATTATGCCACTGGATTTTTAGTATTTACTTGTTACAGTACCTAGAATTACTCTACAAATTCATCACATGGCTGACTCTTTTTGTAAAGACTTCTGTCTAAATGTCACCTGTGTATAGAAGCCTTTACTAAAACACTCAATATATTTTAGATTTCCTGTCTTACACTTAGTACCATTTTCATTCGTATTTCAGAGCTATTTATTATCTGTTTTTTTAAGTTCATTTTTTGTGTTTGTTTGTATATTTGTGTGTAGCCTCTCTCTACCACCACCAACACATAAGCTCTATGTTAGTTGGAACCTTATCCAAGGTACTTACCATTTGCAGTCCCCAGTACCTAGAATAGTTTATGGAATATAGGAAGAATTCAATGAATATTTCTTAAGAGATGAATTATTTGTAATTCTTTGTCTCTGTATTCCAGACACATTTCCAAGGAAATTTTGGGTTATATACTATATGTGTTAGAAAATATTGTTTATTTTGTTTGACAATAACCTTTTCCTTTGTATGCCCGATTGTTCATTTATTTTATCTTTTTCCATGCAGACCTTATTGGTTCAAAAAATCTTTATTATGCAACATAAGAAAAAAATTAACTTTGATAACCAGTGGCAGTATTTCATAGTTCATGGAAGAATCTAAGAATCAGTGAAGATTTACTGTATAATGCCAACAAATCACTGAGCTCTATACATACATTATTTTATTTAATTCCTTATGTTTTACTGTGTATGTGGGATGTAGGTATAAATGTCCTTAGCTTACAAATGAGGAAAAGCTTCTGAGAGTTCAAGTAGAATGCCTAAATTCACACAGATATTAAATGTCAGAGTGGGGTTCAAGACAAGTTTTGGATTCAAAGCCAATGCTCTAAATGCATATGATATATTGCCCAGAATAATGTTTACACTATGGTTCTTAGTCTTATGTTCTAGCACAACAGTACCTTATATTACCTGTTTTTATGATACAAAACATTTTTTGTCTTTTAATTGAAATATTCTAATTGTAATATAGGCATAATTTTCCCACAGAGAAATGCACAAACCATAAATGTTTTACTGGTACAATCCATGCTCACAAAGTGGAGAACATTCTCGTCACCCCATACATTTCATTTATGTCATTTCCTATTAATTATGTCCCCCTTGTTGCAGAGGCCATCAAAATTCTGATTGCTTATTCTAGAGCTCCATATGAATGAAATCATGTAGAAGATATTCTTATGTGACTGTTTTTCTTTCACTCAGCATATGTTTAGAGGTTCATTCACGTTATCGCATGTATCTGCCATGAGCTTTTTTTGGTTTGTTTTAATGCTGATTGGTATTCCATCATATGAATACACCACAATTTGTCTATCCACCATTTCTTAAGAAACATTTAGATTGCTCACAGTTTTTGGTGCCTATGAATAAAACCATTAAGAACATTTATGTTCAAATCTGTTTGTGGGCATATTTTCTTTTCTCTTGTAGTCACATGGGAGTATGTATATGTTTTCAAAGGTAGCTATAGCAAAGAAACCCAAATGGTACAACTTGAAACAATGAATATTCATTTTCTCACAGTACTAAAGGTCAAAAGTCTGAGATCATGGTGTGAGCAGAATCATCTCCTTTTGAAGATTATAGAAAAGAACACTTCTTTGCTTCTTCTAAGCCTCTGGTAGCTCCCAACAATCCTTGACATTTCTTGGTTTGTACCCACACTACTCCAATCTCTGCTTCCATCTACACATGAACTTCTTTTCAAGGCCTTTGTTTCCAAATCTTTCTTGTCCTTTCTCTCATAAACACCCTGTCACTGGATTTGGAGCCTACTTTATTAATTAATTTATTTTTTATTAAAAGGATGTGGGGTACAATTCAGGGTTAGGTGTACAAACGTTGATTATGCAGGTTGGAGCCTGCTTTGAATCCAGTATGCTTTTATCTCAAGATCCTTAATTAATTACATCTGTAAATACCCTATTTTAAAATAAGGAAACATCCTGAAGTTCCAGGTTAATATGAATTTTGGGAAGGCACTACTCACATCACTCTACACTAGCATTGGTGGGTATAGTATAGATGTCTGTTTACCTTTTAATGAATTGCCAAGTCACTTTAAATGCACTTGTAGCATATGATATCATTCCTACAAGCAACATATGAGAATCAGGTTATGTCACCTTTTGTATTTGATGCCGTCTTTTAACTTTTAAAAATTATACTAGTCAATGTTAGGGCACCTCATTGTAGTTTCAATTTCTTGCAGTTTGTGGTTTGTCTATTCATTTTCTTAATGGTGTCCTAAGAAAGAGAATTGTTAAATTTCAATGAAGCCTTCATTTTTATTTTCTTTTATTACTCATGTGTTCCATTACCTGCTTAAAATTGTTTATTTCAAGTTCAATAGTTCTCTATCATGATGTGACTACACTGAAACTTAGCATCTTAAAATAGTAAATATTTATTATCTCACAGTATACACTTGTTAAAATAAGTTGGGTTTTTTTTTTTTTGCTTTGTTTTGTTTTGTTGTTACTGTTGTTGTTGTTGTTTTTAATTGGAGTCTCACTCCGTCGCACAGGTTGGAGTGCAGCATCACACTCACAGCCACCCCAACGTTGATCTGCTGGTCTCCGGCGATCCTTCTGCTTCAGCCTTTCAAGTAGCCAGAACCACGGGGGACGCTATCACACCTGGCTATTGTTAAACCCAAGATTTTAAATCCGAGAGACCACAAAGAGCCAGCTCCGATGCAAACACACGAGGGTCTTTATTCAGGCTCGAGTCTGGGCTCATGTATGAAGTCGATGCAGCGACTTCAGGGATGAGAGCCCCAATCCAGCATGGCAAGCAGTTTTTATGCACGATTACAGAGGGAAGAGAAAGAACTTTAAACTTGTTTTTACACGATTGGGTAATTTCTCCCAATGGGTACGGGAGCACTTGGGATTGGTAGGTTTCTTTTCTGGCTTGCACGGGCTTTAGCTCAACTGCCTGTGATTGACAGAAACCGGCTAAACGGGCAGAGTGGAATGTCAGATAAGTTAGGTTTACACAGTCACTGCATGTAAATTTACTTGAGCAAGCAGGCAGGAGGTCTGGAACAACACAGAGCCCAGCAGAGCCCTCCGAGAGGGTGGCTAGCACCACCAAGTCTGCTGATCTAAACAGAGGAATGCTTAGGAGGGGCTTGTTTGCTTAACATTTACATAACATAACATGGTCATTATGGGACAACAAAAGCTAAACTTAACAAAGTTTTAAGTACCAACGCTGCAAACAAATACAGTGAACATGGGGTAGGAATTCATATAGTACTAGTTCTAGGGATTTATAAAATACCATAAACGTTTTCTTATAGCAAGGCGGTTTTGCTAAAAGTCTTTTGATTCTCTCAGGTTTACACAGCCACAACGTGTAAATTAACTTTGGCGTGGGAACCGGAGGTTTGAACCAACATAGAGCCCACCAGGAGAGTGGCTAGCGCCTCAGAGTCTACTGCAATAGCAAAGGAATGTCTGAAAGGGGCTTATCGCTTTAACATTTACATCCCGTTGTAAAAGCAGAAGAAGTCAGCATGGCAATTGGGACGAACAGTGTTTAACCCAAGAGTTCTAAATACAAACATTACTTAAGACATTATATAACTACACAATCAGTCACTACCTGGCACCCGACATGTGCCTAATTCTACGGGGTCTGAGGTAGGATTTAAAATACTAAGAATTCATAAAACACAATGAACGTGAGGTAGGAATACACAAAATATATAGTGAACGTGAGGTAGGGATATATAAAATATAGTGAACGCTTCTTTTACAGCAAGTATGACTTTTTAAGTTTCTTGGTTTCTTGGGTCCCTCGCTATTTTTTGATTTATTGTGGAAAGGAGGTCTCGTCAAGTTGCCCGGGCTGGTTTCAAACCCGCGGTCTCAGGCAATCAGCTCACCTCAGCCTCCCAAAGTGCTGGGATTACAGGCTGAGCCACTGAACCTGGTCAAATAAGTTTAATATAATTAAATATTTATTGCACAGATTTTCTTAGGGTCAAAGACACTGAGCACAGCTCAGATTTTATCTGTTGTTTAACAAGACTATCATCCAAGAGTCTGATAGGATTGCATTTCAAGGGTCAGTTAAGGGAGGATTCAATTCTAAACTCACTCATGTGGATATTGTCAGAATTCAGTTTGTAAGGGGCTCTTGGACTGATAACTTTAGTTTCTTGCCACATGATCCTCTCCACACAATACCTCAGAATATAGCAGCTTGTTTCGGCAAAGGAAGCCAGCAAGAAAAGCCAATGCAAAAATGTTATAGCCCTTTGTAATCTAATTTTGGAAGTGAAGGTATTTCATGTATTCAAAATGAGTCACTTGATTCAACCTACTCTCAAAGAGAGAAAATAACACAAGGTTGTAAATACCTGGGGATGGGGATTATTAGAAGCTATTTCAGAAGCTGACTTCCACATAAAATTTTTAAAGATAGTTATCTACTTTTTTTTTCCTATTACATTCTATATAGTTTTGTATTTTACATGTTGGTTCATGATCCTTCAGAATATTGTTTTTATATGACATGATGTAGCCATCAAAATTTATTGTTCCCATATAGATGTCCAGTTGTTTGAGTGCAATTTGTTAAAAAGTACTTTTCCCATCTAATTGCTTGATAATTTTGTCAGAATTAATTGACTGTCTCTCTCTCTCTCTCTCTCTCTCTCTCTCTCTCTCTATATATATATATATATATATATATATATATATAAATATATATATATTTCTGGAATATACTATATATATATATTTCTGGAATATATATATATATTTCTGGAATATATGTATTTATATATATATATAAATATATATATATTTCTGGAATATACTACTTTCCCATATTAAGCTGCATTGATTAATGGGATTTTATAGCAAGACATGAAAGCAGAAAATATGAGTCTTCCTAAATGGTTCTTTTTCATGTCTTGGATAGTCTAGGCTCTTTTCATTTCCATACAAATTTCAAAATTAACTTATTGATGCCTACAAAAACATCTACTGGGATTTTGATTAAAATTGTCTTAAATCTAAAGATAATTTGGGGAAAGAACTCATTTAAAATAATTTGTCTTCCAAGTAGTATACATGGTATATTTCTCAATTTGTTTGGTATTATTTTATTTCTTTCAGCATTGTTTTAAAAATTTTAGTGTAAAAGCATTTTTTTAAAAATTACATTTATCCTTAATTCTCTATGGTTTTAATTCACTATGGTTTGCTATTGTAAATGGTATTTTAAAAATATTTTCCAAGTGTTCATTGAGTGTATTTCTCTGCATTATGTTTCAGTGGTTGTTCTAAGGATTATGATATGCATCTTAAGTTATCCCAATATATTTAGAGCTAATATTGAATTATTTCAGAAAAAGTAAAGTAGCCTTAAAACACCTCAATGCTTAGAACTATTCTCATATATATTACATTTTAAAACTTTATAAAAACAAAAAAGGGTTACAATTCTTGCTTTAAAGAGTCATACATTTTTCTTGCCTTAATGTATACAAAACCCTGTGTGTATATGTGTATGCTTATATTTATTCATATATTTAATATTTTAAAGCTCTTTATTCCTTCCTGTACCTCTGCCTTGCTATCTGTTAACATTTCTCTTCAGACGTAAGATCTTCCTTTAATTTACTGTAGAGAATATCTGCAGACAACCACTCTGTCAGTTTCGTTTATCTGAAAATATTCCATTTTATATTCCTTTTTGAAGGATAGTATTTATATATGTAAATTGTTTCTCATAGCTTTGACTTTGTTATTCCAATGTTTCTTGGTCGCCATAATTACTATCAACTATTAATCATATTGCTGTTTCTTATAACATATCATTTTCTATCAGACTATTCCAGATTTGTTCTTTATCTTTAGCCTTCAGTATTTTGATTTTGACTTGATGCAATGATATTTTCTTAGTTCCTGATGTTTGTTGAGTTTCTTTTTTTTTTTTATTGTGAAGTTGTGGGGTACAGTTAAGGGTTAGGTATACAATTGCTTTTCATTCAGACACCCTGTTGATATCGGGTGTTTCCCCGTTCCCAGACAGATATTTGCTACTGTTAATCCCATCTCCCTCCCCCCACCATAGTTTCCCAGTACGGTCAGTCATTTTCGTATAGTATTGCATTGGATGTTTAAGGTCCATTATATGAGTGAGAACATGTGATACTCGGATCTTTGTTTCTGTGAGAGGTCACTCAGTATTATAGACTCTAGTTCCATTCAGGTTGCTGCGAAATTCATGATTTTGTTCTTTTTAATGGCTGCGTAGTATTCCATAGTGTATATGTACCACATTTTTTTAATCCAGTCCTCTTTTGACGGGCAGCATGGCTGTTTCCAGGTTCTTGTTATTGTGAACAATGCTGCGATAAACATGCGTGTGCAGGTATCTTTTTTATAGAGTGATTTGTGTTCTTCAGGATATATTCCCAGTAGGGGGATTATGGGGTCATATGGGAGGTTGGTATTTAGAGCTATTAAGAATCGCCACACTGCTTTCCACAGAGGTTGCACTAGTTTACACTCCCACCAACAGTGTAGAAGTGTTCCCTTTTCACCACACCCTCTCCAGCAGCTGTTATTTTTTGAGTTGTTGATAATTGCCATTCTGACTGGGGTTAGTTGGTATCTCAGTGTGGTTTTGATTTGCATCTTCCTGATGATTAGTGAGGTTGAACATTTCTTCATGTGTTTGTTGGCTGCTTGGATGTCTTCCTTTGTGAAGTGTCTGTTCATATCTTTTGCCCATTTTATAATGGGGTTGTTTGTTTTTATCTTTTCAGCACGTTTGAGTTCCTTGTAGATCCAGGATGTTAAGCCTTTGTTGGACCTGGAGTTGGCAGATACTTTTTCCCAGTCTGTAGGCTGTCTCCCTGCTCTCATGATGGTTTCTTTGGTTTTGCAGAAGCTTGTCAGTTTAATAAGGTCCCACTTGTCTATTTTTTGTCTTATAAGCTGTGGGTTTTGGGTTTTGTTCAGGAATTGAATGCCAGTTCCGATTTCCATGAGGGTTTTTCCTTCATTTTCTAAGGTTCTTATGGTTTGAGGTTATACATTTAGGTCTCTGATCCATTTGGAATTAACTTTTGTGCATGGGGATAGATAGGGGTCCTGTTTCAATCTTCTGCATATGGTCAGCCAGTTTTCCCAGCACCATTTACTGAATAGGGTCTCCTCTCCCCAGTGGTAGGTGGTGGAGGTTTTGTCAAAGATGAGTTGGTTGAGAAATTGAGGTTTTGCTTCTGGAATCTCAACTCTATTCCATTGATCTATATGCCTGTTCCTATACCAATACCAAGCTGTTTTGATGATTGTGGCTTTATAGTAAAGTTTGAAGTCTGATAGTGTGATACCACCTGCTTTATTTTTTTTGCTGAGGGTTGTTCTGGCTATTCTTGGACGTTTGTGTTTCCATATGAATTCCTGCATTGTTTTTTCTAGGTCTGAGAAGAATGTTGCTGGTAATTTGATGGGTATTCCATTGAATTTGTAGATTGCCTTAGGTAAGATGGACATCTTCACAATATTGATTCTTCCGATCCATGAGTATCGGATATTTTTCCACTTGTTTGTGTCAACTTTGATTTCTTTGAGCAGTGTTTTGTAGTTTTCCTTGTAAAGGTCTTTCATGTCTCTGGTTAGGAAGATGCCAAGGTATTTCATTTTTTTTGTGGCTATTGTGAATGGAATTGTGTTTTTTATTTGGGCTTCTGTTTGTTTATTATTGGTGTAGAGAAATGCGATTGTCTTTTGTACATTTATTTTGTATCCTGAGACTTTGCCAAAGGCCTTTATCAGTGTAAGGAGGTTTTTGACAGATTCTCTTGGATTTTCAAGGTATATAATCATGTCGTCTGCAAAGAGAGATAACTTGGGAGATAACTTGGCTACCTCTTTTCCTATTTGGATACCCCTGATTGCATTCTCTTCTCTGATTACTCGAGCCAGGACTTCCAATACTATGTTGAGGGGTGAGAGTGGGCATCCTTGTCTTGTTCCAGTTTTCAGGGGAAATGGTTCTAATTTTTGGCCATTTAGGAGTATGCTCTCTGTGGGTTTCTTGTAGATGGCTTTTACTATTTTGAGGTATGTTCCCGTATTCCTAGATGTTCAAGGGTTTTTATCAAGAAGGGGTGCTGGATTTTATCAAAAGCTTTTTCTGCATCTAATGATATAATCATGTGGTTTTTGTTTTGACATCTGTTGATGTATTTAATAACATTTATGGTTTTATGAATGTTGAACCAGCCTTGCATCCCAGGAATGAAACCTACTTGGTCATGATGGATGATTTTTGAGATGTATTGCTGAATCCGGTTTGCTAGGATCTTGTTGAGAATTTTAGCATCTATGTTCATCAAAGACATTGGCCTGTAGTTCTCTTTCTTTGCTGGATCTTTACCTGTCTTGGGTATCAATGTGATGTTGGCTTCGTAAAATGATTTGGGGAGCGTTCCATCTTTTTCAATCACCTGGAATACCTTCAGTAGGATTGGTATCAGCTCTTCCTTAAATGTCCTGTAGAATTCTGCTGGAAAGCCATCTGGTCCAGGGCTTTTTTTGTAGGAAGTTTTCTTATTACATAGTTGATTTCCTTGATTGTTATTGGTTTATTTAGGGTCTCAATTTCTTCTTGTTCCAACTTAGGTAGGTTGTGTGATGTCAGAAAGTCCTCCATTTCCTTAAGGTTTTCAAGTTTGTTTCCATACAAGTGTACGTAGTAGTCTCTAATGATCTTTTGTATTTCTTCAGGGTCAGATGTGTCTTAATCTTTTGTGTTTCTGATTGTGCTTATTTGGTTTTTTCTCGTTTTTTCTTGGTCAGTCTAGCTAGGGGTCCATCGATCTTGTTTATTCTTTCGAAGAACCAGCTTTTTGTTTCATTGATTTTTTTCTATTATCTTTTTGTCTTCTATGTCCTGGATTTGGGCTTTTATTTTGGTGATCTGGATTCTTCTGCTGAAATTAGGGTTTTTGTGGTCTTGCTTTTCCAGCTTCTTTAGGTGGCTTGTTAGGTTGTTAATTTCTGTTCCTTCCATTTTCCTCATGTGTGTTTGTAGGGATATAAATTCCCCTCTTATTACAGCTTTTAAGGCATCCCAGAGATTTTGGTAAGATGTTTCTTTATTTTCATTTGTTTCCAGGTATATTTTGATCTCTGTTTTGATGTCATCATTGACCCAGGAGTTATTTAGCATCATGCTGTTTAGTGTCCATGTCTTTGTGGGTTTTGGGGGGACTTTGTTGGTGTTGATGTTTATTTTTATTCCACTGTGGTCCGAGGAAGGTGAATGGTAGAATTTCAGTCCTTTTAAATTTGCTTATACTTGATTTGTGTCCAATTATGTGGTCGATCTTAGAATATGTTCCATGTGGTGATGAGTAGAATGTGTATTCTGTGGTCTTTGGATGGAGAGTTCTATAGGTATCAATTAAATCCATTTGGTCCAGAGTCTCATTGAGGTTCCGGATCTCCTTGCTGATTTTTTGTCCTGATGATCTGTCTAAGGTTGTGAGTGGTTTATTAAAGTCCCCAGTTATTATGGTGTTTGAGTCAATGTCTTTCTTTAGTTTTCCTAGAAGTTGCTTTATGAATGTTGGCGCACCTATGTTGGGTGCATATATGTTTGGGATAGATATTTCTTGTTGATGGAGTGAACCTTTTATCATTATGTAGTGGCCCTCTGTATCTTTTTTAATTTTTGATAGCTTAAATGGTATTTTGTCTGAAATTAGGATCGCGACTCCTCCTTTCTTTTGTGTTCCATTCGCCTGAAAATTTGTTTCCCATCCTCTTACTTTGAGTCTGTGTATATCCTTTCTAGTGAGATGGGTTTCTTGAAGGCAGTATATAGTTGCCTGGTGATATTTTATCCATTTTGTCATTCTATGTCTTTTCAGTGGTGTGTTTAGTTCATTCACATTCAGACTAATTATTGAAATGTGAGTGTTCTTCCCTATCATTGAGTTCTTATTGAGTTGTTGGTCTTCCACTTGGTTTTTTCTTTTTTCTTTTCTTTTTTTTTTTTTTTGTCTTTCTTTTGGTTTTGGGGTTGGTTCGTGTATATTTTATTCTTTTCCCTGTACTCTTGTGAAGAACATCTTTTTTCCTTTTCTTCTGTGTTTAGTACTTTCTTAAGTGTTTCATGTAGAGATGATTTGGTGACAGCATAAGTTCTTAGGGATTGGATATCTGGGAAAGATTTTAATTCTCCCTCACTGATGAAGCTTAGCTTGGCCGGGTAGGTTATTCTTGGTTGAAATTGTTTATCTTTTCGGACTTTGAAGATAGGTCTCCAAGCTCTCCTAGCCTGCAGGGTTTCTGCAGATAAATCTGCTGCTATTCTGATTGGTCTTCCATGGTAGGTGATCTGGCCTTTTTCTCTTGCTGCCTTTAGGATATTTTCTTTTGTGCCTACTTTATTTAGGCAAATTATTATGTGTCTAGGAGTTGGTCTTCTCATTTGTTGTCTTGCAGGGGTTCTCTGAATCTCTTGTGTTTGAATTTTTACATCACTGATTAGATAAGGGAAGTTTTCTTGAATGATCTCATGGAAAGTTTGTTCCAATGTCATCTCTGTTTCTCTTTCTGCCTCAGGGAGTCCAATTATTCTTAGGTTAGGCCTCTTGAGGTAGTCACTCATCTCTTGAAGGTTTTGTTCTGTCTTTTTGAGCTTATTTTCTGTGTTTTTAAGAGTTTGGGTTATTTCTATATTTTGGTCCTCAAGCTCTGAGATTCTTTCTTCTGCTTGGGTAATTCTGCTTTCCATGCTTATCAATTTGCTATTTATTTTATTCACAGTATTCTTTATTACTGTTATCTCAGATATCAGCTCCTTCCTAGTTTCTTCTTGTGTCTCCTCAATTCTTTTTAATCTCTCCATTATTGTTTTGATATCTACATTTGCAGTTTGAGACCCTTCATTCTGGGGACTTTTCATTGTTTGCATTCCAAAGTCAGTTTCCTCAGTGTCTGCTCTCCCAGGCGTCTGGGAGAGATCCATACTCTTCTTTTGGTTTTTCTTCATTTCTGTAGATTTTTCTCCCTCTCCCCCTTTCCCTCCCCGTCTTCAATTCTGTTTTTGAGGGAAGGTGGGGTTACTTTTATTTCTCTTCTGCAATTACCTGTTCTTCCTTATGAGGGTCTTCTGGCTTTGTTCACTTTTCCCTTTGCTTTACAGTCTGCCTATTCAGCAGTATGCAGTCTTGGTCTGTTCAGAGAATCTCACCAGTTCACCTATGCCGTCGCCATCTTGCCCCGTCTCTGTTGAGTTTCTTAAACCTGCATGTAAAAGTTTTTCCAAAATAACTGGAGAGTTTTTTCTTTAATCTGTTATTTCTGCTAACATTTTTTCTCATACTAGTTTCTCTCTAAGATTGCAGATATACATACCTTGTATCTTTGTGTATTTTTTCATGAGGTTCTGAGGCTCTGTTCATTTTTCTTTGCTATTCTGTTTTACTTCTTTTTATATTTTATTTTAAAGATATGAGATACAATTCAGGATTAAGTATACAAGTGGACATTATAGAGGTAAAGTTTGGGCCTCCCTTTGTCTTGGCTATTCTAATTGTGAAAATTTTATTCTTCCTCGTCCTTCCTCATCCTCTTCCTCCTCCACCTCCTTTTATTTTTTTCTTCTTCTTCTCATCTCTTCCTTCTTCTTCTTTTTTCTCCTGAGATCTCACTCTGTCACTCAGACTGGAGTGCAGTGACACAATCACAGCTCACTACAGCCTTGAAGTCCTGGGCTCTCAAGCAATCCTCTCACCTCAGCCTCCCAAAGTGCTGAGATTACAGAAATGAGCCACCCTGCCTGGCTGTTCTTTTAATGATTCTAACGCTGCTTTTGTTTTATTTATTTATTTATTTGTGTGTTTACTTGAGTCACACTCTCACTCTGTCACCCAAGCTGGAGTGCAGTGGCACACACACAGCCACCACAGCCTCGACCTGCTGGTCTTAGGTGATCCTTCCTCCTCAGCCTTCCAAGTAGCTGAAACCACAGGTTCACACCATCATGCCCAGCTAATTTTTTGAATTAATGTAGAGAGGACATCTTGTCAAGATGCCCAAGCTGGTCTGAACCCATTGGCTCAGGCAATCTTCTCATCTGACCTCCCAAGGTGCTGGGGTTACAGGCATGAGTCATCAACTTTTGTTTTAAAAGACTGTTAATATTTCAAAAGATAAACTGAAAATTTTGTCTCTCCCATTATGTGCAGCTGCTAATATTTCTGTCTGTTCATGTGGTTTCCAATTGTTCTTTCATTTTCTTCTAGACATCTATGATCCTTATATATGCCTGAATTATTGATGATTGACTAAAACTTTGATTTTTAAAAATATGCATATTCAGATTGCAGTATGCTGAACTCCATAGAGACACTGCCAGGACAACTGAGAACCAGGCACTGAATGACTCTGGGTCTTGCTGAGGAAAAATAACTAAGCACAGGCAGAAAAAAGATACCAAGAAGCCAAGAGGCAAAATATCATCATATGCATTCTTTGTGCAAACTTGCCAGAAGGAGCACAAGAAGAAGCACTCAGATGCCAGTCAACTTGTCAGAGTTTCCTAAGAAATGTTCAGAGAGGTCGAAGACCATATCTGCTAAAGAGAAAGGAAAATTGGAAGACATGGCGAAGGTGGACAAGGCCCGTTATGAAAGAGAAATAAAAACCTATATCTTTCCTAAAAGAGAAACAAAAAAGAAGTTCAAAGATCCCAATGCACTCAAGAGGCATCCTTCAGCATTTTTCTTATTCTGTTCTGAGTATCACCTCAAAATAAAAGGAGAACATCGCAGCCTGTCCATTGGTGTTGTCACACAGAACCTGGGAGGGAATAACACTGCTGCAGATGACAAGCAGCCTTACAAAAGGAAGGCCATGAAGCTGAAGGAAAAATATGAAAAGGATATTGCTACATACCAAGCTATAAGAAAGCCTGCTGCAGCAAAAAAGGGAGTCATCAAGGCTGAAAAGAGCAAAGGGGGGCAGGAGGGGGGGGAAGAGGAGGAAGACAAGATGAAGAAGAAGATGGTGATGAATAAGTTGGTTCTATTGCACTTTTTTTGTCTACAAAGTATTTAAACCCTACCCCCCGCCGTGCCCAGCTCACTCCTTTTAAAGGAAAACATTGAAATATAAGACTATGTAAGATTTATTTTTAAACATTGCGGTGTCTTTTTTTGTATAGTTTACACACTATCTAATGTGTCTTTAGATAGCCTTGTCCTGGTGTTTTCAATAGCCACTAACCTTACCTGGTACAGTATGGGGGTTGTAAATTGGCATGAAGATTTAAAGCAGGTTCTTAATTGTACGCAGCACAAATTAATTATATATGCGGATGGTAGTTTTTTCATCTTCTGTTGTAGCTATTGCAGCTTATATGAGATAATCTTTGTTCTGTTAACTGAATACCATTCTGTAGTTGCAAAAAAAAAAAGTTGCAGAAGTTTTATTTACATTTTGAATACTTCTAAGTAAATACATTTTTTAAAAAATGCATATTCAGAAACTCTCACCCTTTCTGTGGTTCCCTTGCTTCAAGGGAATCCAGTTCATCTCAGGCTCTGTTCTCTGTCACTTTAAGCCCATAAGGCTTCCACTTTTTGTCTTGATTATATAAGACTTTTCTTTATAATTATTTCTCAGCAACTTAATAATTATGTCCACTGATGTGATTTCCGTAGTGTTTTTCCTACTTCAGATCTGTCAGTCTACTTGAATATGTTGGTTTTATATATTTTCATTATATCTTGAAAATTTTAACCTTTTTCTAACGCTTCCCCCCCCTTCTTCCTTTTCCTCCTGGTACTTAAATTATACTTTTGTTAAATTTCTTCATGTTATCCCAGAGATTAGGTTATTGAGGGTCTGTTGATTTATTTCATTTATTTTACTTGTGTTTTTTTGTGTCGTTTTAATTACAGTAGCTTCAAGTTTGCTCATCTTTATTACAACATCCAACTTTTTAAAGTCTATCATGTGATTTTTTTAAAGATATATTTATCAACTCTAGAATAGAGTGGATAGAATGGTAGATACTTAAAATGGATATTCTTCCAAATTCACACTCTAAGAAGAGAGATATAACTTCTTTCTTTTATTTTAACCATGCATTTATGTTTGTCTTTTATATTGGGGTCATTCAAGTTGACACTTGCTTTTAGTAACAAATAAGACCAAATTTTAAAAACTTTATTTCACAGGATCTATGTTTCCAAATATTACAGAAAAGTAAAATAGCTTATCTTTTTTCTAAAAAAGAAGTTATTCTTTTAGTCTTTAATTTTTTAAACTTTTCATTGTATTTATGTGTCCTTTAAGTCTTTGCTTTAAATTAAGGCCTTGTCTACTACTCCCATCATCTCCAATGTTTCTCATTTTGTTGCTCCTGACTAATTTGTGTTGCATTTTTTGTATTCCTCCAACAAATGTGAATTTTGTAAGCAGGCAGGTAATTTACTTTTAGATGCCCTTGATCTCTCATGCTTGTTTTAAGTTTTGATAGTATTTTTTAGTAGCCTTTACTTCAGGGTGGTCTATTCCTACTTTTAAGCTTTAGCCTTTCTGGGTTCTTTACAGATACCCCAGATGTTCCTAATGGTCCCTCCTGTTTTGTGTGATCAGAACTTGAAAGTTTCCAAAAGTCTGAGAACTCCAAGTGTTGTTCAACTCGTAATTAGTTGGCCTATAACCAACTATTGGTCTTTGCCCAGTTGCCTTGAATCTAATTCTACAAATATGGAGCTTGACTATTTAGCAATAGAGTTAGGAGTACTTTATGTAAGTTCTTGAGTGTGCTTTACCTGTTACTGTGCCTTACATATTTTCAGCCACCTTAGCTTTTCCAAATTCATTTCTGTTTTTCCATCTAACGAAACTACTCCACTATCCTAGATTTGCTCCTCCTATGCTGCAGCTGGGGAAATGTCTTTGGATAGAAAACTGGAGCTATCATTTGGCTTGCTTGAAGCTTTTCTTCCTTCAGAGATCAGAATTCTGTCTAATGCCTGAAAACAATTGGTTCATACATTTTGACTACTTCTCTATTTTTCCTATAGGAGGCTTAGTTTAGTGCCAGTTCCTCTGTCATGCCTAAAAGTAGAATCATAAATGATTTTTTTAAAGGATGTAGAGTTTGGATTACTGTAGGGTTTAAAAAATTGGCACAAGGGCCTTATTTCTTTTTCTCTTCATGTTCTGTAGAGTTCAAGAATCTTTAACAGAACAGAAAATGATCAAATATTAAGATTTTCTGCCTCCCACTTACATTTCAGGAAAACAGCCAGGAAAACACAACTGGTGAGTTTTTTAATGGTAAGTAGTCAGTTTACATCAATATTCAGAATAGTAGGAGAAAACTTCTGTGTTAACATTTCTTTTTGCAACCAAGTACTTCATTAACTTCATGAATGGCTTTAGCTTTTCAGTTTATTATTTATAAGCTCATGAAAGACCAAAATGTTAAAGTGTTTTTCTTTCAAATGCAAACACCAGGGGTGTTATTTTAAGTGTCCATTATATTAGATAGAGTGGTAGATACTTAAAATGGATGTTCTTCCCAATTGTCACTCTAAGAAGAGAGATATAACTTCTTTCTTTTGTTTTAACCATGCATTTATGTTTGTCTTTTATACTGGGGTGATTCAAATTGCCACTTGCCTTCGGTAACAAATAAGACAAATCTTTAAAAACTTTATTTCACAGGATTTATGTCTCTAAATATTATAGAAAAGTAAACATATCTTCCTAAAATTGTTTGTTTGTTTGTTTGTTTATATATTTTTTGAGTTGGAGTCTCTGCTGCCCAGACTAGAGTGCTGTGACACGCTCCCGGCCACAGCCTCAACTGCTGGGCTCTGGGGATCCTTTCGCCTCAGTCTTCCAGGTAGCTGGAAATATAGGTGCAAGCTACCACACCCAGTTAATTTTTTATTTATTGTAGAAACGAAGTCTCGCCAAGTTGCCCAGGCTGATCTCGAACCCACAGGCACAGGCAATCCATTTACCTCAGCCTCCCAAAGTGCTGGGATTACAGGCTGGGCCACCAAGCCCGGCTTGTGTTTTCTTAAATAACTAAAATTGTTTATTTAAAAAAAGTCTTCACAGTGTTGGATATTAAGCTGTTAATATCTTTTCATCAAATATATTGATGGATATTAAAATATTAGTTTAAAAAATATGTATATATATGCATATATAAACTTCTAACATTCTGAGAAAGATTCAAGTTTAAGTTTTGACTTTACGCTGGAATTGCTGTATGATATCAGGTTAATTAGTTAACCTTCAAAGGTTCACTTTCTCATTTTGGAAATAAAAATCTCATAAGATGAATGAAGATAAAGAAACATAATAAAGAAAACCATAAAGTGATATATAATAGGAGGGATCGTCATCTGTCTTAGTTTGACTTTCCAGAAGCAGACCCTGAGATAACTATCTCCTCATGAGTTACTGTTAAGAAAACACTCTTAGAAAAACCTACTAAGGTAATAGGAGATTATAAAAAAATTGGGAGAGGATTCAAAGCAATGAAGCAATTTGAAGCAAGAATCTTTGAGGGTAACCTGTGGTGAAAATTTTAGTGCTAATTTATTATTGGAATTTGTGTACTTAGGGCCAAGGAGTTAGAAGTTGAAACTGCTACAGCATTCAATCATTGACTAAGAGTTATTATAGACAGATGGAGACTCCTTAACATTTCTGCTTATTTGTGTCCTACAGCCAAGTGCTATGGTAATGCAAGGGTCATCCTCCAAAGTGATTCACAGGTATATACTATTAGAAACAAATCAAACAGAAGCCAAAACAGAGTATGTCTAATATATACAAAACTTCCAAGTAGATCTTGGCAGAGTGTAGACAATATATCTTACCTCACATTTTGTCCTTTTCCTTTTTTACACATTAATTTCTTCATTGTCATTTTGACGTCATATTGTCAACATATTTGCAGCATCTTTAAATTTTTAAAGTTCTTCCATACTTATATATTGATAATCAGAATAGCGTTTTTAGTCTTATTTGTGGAAATTTGGAGTATGAGAATCAGAAAGCTAGTGACTTACATTTAAAAAAGAAAAGTTTGTGGATAGTCCAAGTTGTCAAATGTGTCTCTTAACACTTAGTCCATAGTATGCTCTCTCTTTCCTAATACAACTTACCAGTGCAATCAATACCTATCATTTTTATCTATGTAGCTATTTTTATATCACCTATTTAAGAATAAGACCTTTCTCATTTTCCCTCAAAATAGATATCATAGCTCTTTCTAAAAAGAAAATCTACTCTTCAACATGGTTTGTGTTTGTATATATTACTCTCATTTCTCCAAGAGATTCTCCTAAATATATATAAAGAATACTGTATCTAACTCTATTATCTATCTATCTATCTATCTATCTATCTATCTATCTATCTATAATCTATCATCTTGGTTCATTCGGGCTGCTATAACAAAATGCCTTAGACTGGATAATGTACAAATATTGAAATATGTTTATCACAGTTCTGAAGGCAGAGAAGTTCATAAAGAAAACAGTAGGTCAGGTGTCTGGTGAAGACTCATACTATGTTTCATAGATGGTTTCACTTGCCATGTTCTCACATGGTAGAAGGGGCAAAAAACTACTTTGCACTTCTTTTATCCTATTCATGAGGGCTCTGTTCTCATAATTTAATCACCACTTGACAGTCCTACCACTTAATACTATCACATTGGCAACCAATTTTCAACTTACAAGTTTTGAAGGAAAA